>NC_056628.2:201499446-201699446 GCF_002870075.4 Lactuca sativa | reverse complement strand
TTTGGACCAAGTATGATGGGTTTCGGGATTTGGACGTCCTCAAGATGGATCCCTTCAGCTCTAGGTGTGTCTTGGCCTAGAGACCCATAAAGTATCAGTTTTTGGTGTGTTGGTAAAGCATCTTTGCCCCAAGCCCTAGCCCTAGAGTGTTTTAAGTCCATATCTCTTTGGTTTCACGTAAAGTTTGCAACTTTACGTGAGGAATAGACTCGGGAAGAGTGGATCTACAGTTTGGAGCCCCATTATGGATCGAAAAGCAACTGTATGGATTAAGAGCTAAAGCGACTCGGCGAGTCATATGGGTGCACTCGGCGAGTTGGATGAAGATAGGCAGGAACTCGACGAGTTGGAAGAACAACTCGGCAAGTCTGTTGAAGATTGCTTTGGACTCGGCGAGTCAAATCGCGAAACCTCAAATCCTTCGAGTTAAGACTCGGATCAGTGTGTTGAGTGGGGACTCAAAGAGTTGGAGGCTTATTGGGCCGAGAAGCCCATAATTAGCCCATTAGGTTAAAATTTTACATTTTAAGTCCTTAGAAGTTTCTAAAAATCAGAAAAATATTTATGGAAACTGTTTTGGCCCCTTTTAACCTTCAAGAAACCGTGACTTGTTGATTTTTAACCCAAGTTTGTATTTTTGACAATTAAAGCCCAAAAATGGGTTTTATGTTCAAGTATATTCATTCTAACCTTATAAACTATTTTTCTTGACTTGATTAGTGTCAAATAGCTTAGGTTATGTTTATTTCCTTTCTCATGCCTTAGATCTCGGTTTTACACACTCTTTGATAACATAATCATCATAAAACACATGATATCACACACATACATGCATCCAATCACACATAGCATACATTTACACATAGATCTACACATTTTCTTGTATTCTCCCCCATAAAACTCATAAAACCCGAAAAAGAAAGGGGTATGAAACTCACCTTGAGTTGTGGTTCGGATTTTGAAGAAGACTTGGAGAAGTTTGGTGCTATTTTCGGCCCTATCAAGTTCCTTGGATGGATCTCGAACTTAGTGGGTTCTAAGATGCAAGATCATGAACTTGAATGGATTAAGAGATGATTTTTGATGAAAAGAAGTGATTTAGATCATAGATTTAAGCACCAACTTACCTTGAATGATGATTTACTTGATGAAAATCCTTAGACTTCAAGCCAAATTTTCGAGATTTTGGATGAAGAAGAGTGGATGATTCTTGAGTGATTTAGAGAGAGTTTTGTGAGGTGTGTGTGTTTATTCTCTTGCTCTTGGCCGAAGGAAAAAGAGAGAGGGGAGAGAGTGCATGGAAACATGAGTAAGGGCTTGGATGTATGATGAATAATGGCCTAGTTACCCATAAAATAACAATGAGGTGGCTAGCAAAAGTCAACCCTTCTTCTTGGGTTTGGCTTGGGCCGAGAATGGAGAGGGAAAAGAGAATGTTTGGGCCTCAAATGCTTAAGCCCAATTTCATGGTTATGTTGAGTGATTTTTGGTCCAACTAAATATAAATGTGATTTTTATGACCTATTAAGGCTAAGTTAGGTTAGTTATGGCCCAATGAGGTCCATTAAGGTATTTTATTTCATTCTAGGCCCAATATGGCCCAAAATGTTAAAATAAATGAAAGTGGGTCCAATTAGAGCCCATTCAAGAGTTCTAAGCCCAAGATAGTCCAATTGGAAGCTTATTGGTCCATTGGGCCCAATAAGGAAATCCTAGTCCAAAATGGACTTAAACAAGGATTTCTAAGGTTTCCAATTCTTTGTTGACTATTTGTAGTGCTTGTATGAAGGGTTTGACTAAAATTTTGTTGTTATTGAATAAGCATCTTACATGTTTTCACATTGTTGGTTCACATTTTGTTGTCATTGTTTAATGTTTACAAGGCTTCAAATTCCTAGTTGTGACATCATCCCCCCGTTAGAGGGAATTTCGTCCCGAAATTCTGTTGAAAGCCCGATTTGAGAATGTTAGAATAGATGAGGGTACTTTTGCTTCATTTGAACTTTGCGTTCCCACGTGAATTCTGGTCTACGCTTTGCGTTCCACCGTACCTTCACAATCGGGATGCAACTTTGCTTGGTACGCTTCACCTCCCTGTCCATGATTTCGAATGGTTCTTCGATGAACAGGAGATTCTCGTTGATCTCGATTTCATCAAGAGGAATGACGAGTGTTTCATCGGATAAACACTTCTTTAGGTTGGAAACATGGAACACGGGGTGTACGCTGCTGAGCTTAGCGGGTAGCTGCAGTCTGTACGCTACTGGACCAATTCGGGCAAGGATCTCGAAAGGTCCAATGTATCGTGGATTCAATTTTCCCCGTTTTCCAAAATGAATGACCCTTTTCCAGGGAGGAAATTTTAATAGCACTCGATCCCCGGCCTGAAACTCTAAGGGCTTTCGCCGTTTATCAGCGTAGCTCTTTTGTCGGTCGCGTGATGCTTGTAGTCGAGCTCTGATTTGAACTATATTTTCCGTAGTTTCCCATATGATCTCTGGTCCCGTTAACATCTTGTCTGATGCTAGTTCCCTTGCTAGCTGGGTGTCGCCCACCTCAACCCAACACAATGGTGATCTACACTTACGTCCATATAGCGCCTCAAAAGGAGCAACTTTGATGCTCGAATGGTAACAGTTGTTGTATGAGAATTCAACTAAGGGTAAGTGGGTATCCCAGGACTTCCCAAAGTCTATCACACATGCACGAAGCATGTCTTCAAGCGTCTGAATGGTTTGTTCGCTTTGACCATCCGTCTGTGGGTGACCATCCAGATGGGTTCCCAGTGCTTTCTGAAGGGATTGCCAAAAATGCGAAGTGAACCTACTATCTCTATCTGAGATGATAGACATTGGAACTCTATGAAGTCTCATGATTTCTCGAGTGTATATTCTTGCCAGTCTCTCCATCTTGTAGGATTCTTTTATTGGCAGGAAATGAGCGGATTTCGTCAGTCGGTCGACTATTACCCATATAGTGTCCAATCCATCTGACGACTTAGGTAGCTTGGTCACAAAATCCATAGAGATCCCTTCCCATTTCCACTCGGGAATTACTGGTTTCTGTAATAACCACGAGGGCTTCTGGTATTCCACCTTTACTTTGGCGCAAGTAAGGCATTTGCTAACATAGGTGGCAATCTCTGCCTTCATGTTAGGCCACCAATAATGTTGTTTAATATCCAAGTACATTTTGTCCGAACCCGGATGGATGGAGTATCGCGTCTTGTGGGCTTCATTCATGACTAGTTCCCTAAATCCCCCAAGTTTAGGGACCCAAATACAGTTCATGAAATAATATACACTGCCTTCTTTCACCTCTAGATTCTTCTCCATTCCACGTAACGCTTCGCTTGTTTTGTTTTCCGCCTTCATGGCATCTGACTGGGCTGCCCTGATTTGAGTGGTTAGGTGAGATTGGATGGTTATTAAGAGAGTTTTCACACGATGATTAGAGTACTCTTTCCGAATCAAGGCATCAACTACCACATTAGCCTTGCCTGGGTGGTACTTGATTTCACACTCATAGTCGTTTAATAGTTCAACCCATCTTCGTTGCCTCATATTCAGCTCTTTTTGATTCAAGATGTGTTGGAGACTCTTGTGGTCCGTGAAGATGGTGCACTTCGTACCATAAAGGTAATGCCTCCAAATCTTCAGGGCGAAGACCACTGCTCCCAATTCCAGATCGTGGGTTGTATAATTCACTACGTGTGTCTTTAGTTGCCGGGACGCGTAAGCTATCACCTTTCCACGCTGCATCAGAACGCAACCTAAACCCTGATTTGATGCGTCACAGTAGACTACGAAATCCTCCGTTCCCTTTGGTAGTGATAGTACTGGGGCACTGCAGAGTGCTTGCTTCAGAGTTCGGAATGCAACTTCTTGTTTTTCTGTCCATTTGAATGGTACACTCTTTTGTGTAAGCGAGGTAAGTAGCTTGGCGATCTTAGAGAAGTTTTGAATGAACCTCCTGTAGTAACCTGCTAGTCCTATGAATTGGCAAATTTTTGTGGGTGTTGTCGGGACTGCCCATCCTTCAATGGCTTTGACCTTAGAAGGATCCACATGTATTCCTTCCTGACTAACAACATGACCCAAAAAGTTCACGCTACGGAGCCAGAACTCACACTTGGAGAGTTTTGTGTATAGCTTCTCAGTTCGTAGGGGTTCCAGGATTTGTCGGAGATGTTGGCCATGCTCTTCTTTGCTTCGAGAATAAACTAGAATGTCGTCTATGAATACAATAACAAAGTTATCGAGGAATGGTCGGCAGATTCGATTCATTAGGTCCATGAATGCGGCAGGGGCATTCGTTAGACCGAAGGGCATTACGACAAATTCATAATGTCTGTAACGAGTTCAGAAATCGGTTTTGGGAATATCCTCTTCCCAGACCTTGAGTTGATGGTACCTGGATCGTAGATCTATCTTAGAGAAGTAACTAGCTCTTTGGAGCTGGTCAAATAGATTGTTGATTCGTGGGAGTGGATAGCGATTTTTGACAGTGATCTTATTCATCTCTCTGTAATCAATGCACATCCTAAAAGATCCGTCTTTCTTCTTGACAAAGAGGATTGGAGCTCCCCATGGCGAAAAGTTGGGTCGGATGAATCCCTTGTCCAGGAGTTCACTGAGTTGGCTGGACAATTCCTGCATCTCAGTAGGAGCTAATCGGTAAGGCAATTTAGCGATGGGAGTAGCTCCTGGAACAAGATCAATTCGGAATTCAACTTGTCTTTCTAGGGGTACTCCAGGAAGATCTTCAGGAAATATGTCTGGGAATTCACGTGCTATAGGAATGTCTTGAACGTTAACCTCTTCCTTGGTTTTATCTACTATGTGCGCCAGGAAGGTCAAATCGTTCTTTCGCAGATGCTTCTATGCCTGGACGCACGAGATGACACGAAGGTTCGTGCTAGGTTTGTCTCCGTAAATAACTAGGGTTTCATGATTTGGAAGGTGAAGGCGAACGACCTTCTCGTGACACATAATTTCAACATGGTGGGGGCTTAACCAGTCCTTGCCAATAATCACATCGAAACTCCTAATGGAAACAGGCATTAAGTTTATTTGAAAGACGTGTTGATTTAGGGATAGGGTACATTCGATATAGATTTCCCCAGTGGATTCTGTTTTCCCATTGGCCATTTCCACCATAAAGGTTTCATTGAGATTCTGGGGTTGTTGTTTTAACAAATGCTTAAATTTATTGCTCACAAAACTTCGTTCTGCTCCAGTATCAAATAGGATGCATGCATAAGTGTGGTTTAGGAGGAACGTACCGGTTACGACAGCGGGATCCTGAACCGCTTCTCCCTGACCCATGGTCAACATCCTTCCTGTTCCTCCATTTCCAGGATTGTTGTTGTTGGGGCAGTTTCGACGGAAATGCCCAGTCCTTACACACCCATAGCAGGTGTGGCTAGGTCCTACATTGTTGCCACCATTGTTGGTGTTGTTGTTGTTGCGGTTATAGTTGTTGTTTCCCTGTTGTTGGTTCTGAGGAGGGTAGGTCCTGCAATACTTTGTCGTGTGCCCCTTCCGATTGCAACTGATGCACTGCATCTCTCTGCATTCTCCATTGTGATGGAGACCGCACTTATTGCACTTAGGAAGATTACCGGAATAAGGTCTAGGAGCACTTGGAGCAGCTAAGGCTGGAGCATGTGGTGTGGATGGAACTTGAGTGGTCACAACATTAACTGCTACTGTTTGTTGCTTCTTGGATGATTCGGAGCCTTGACGTCCCTTCCTCTTGTTGTTCTTCCCCCTTTTTGCTATCATTTTCCTTCTTACTTTCAGCCTCCACTGGCTTCTCACCCTTCTTGTTGTTGTAGTCATACAGCTTCTTAGCCAATCTCTTGGCACTGTCGAAATTTTCGGGATTTGTGGCTATCACAATCCCTTGGATCGGGGAGGTCAGTCTCCAGATGAATCGTTCGATCTTCTTGCCTTCTGAGGTGATCATGCCAGGGCACAGCAGAGACAGTTCGCTAAACCTTGATATGTATGCATCTATATCAGCGTTTCGGACAGTGAGATTCCACAGCTCTTGTTCCATTTTCTGAATTTCGCCTCGAGGGCAATACTCGGCCATAAATGTTTCTTTCATCTCTGTCCATGGCATGGAATTGGCTATGGGGAGTGTCATGGCTTCCACGTGTCCGTTCCACCAAGTGAGCGCTTGGTCAACGAAAGTTCATGCGGCAAACTTCACCTTCATCTCCTCAGGGCAATCGCATATCTCGAATACCGATTCCACCTTCTCGATCCATCGTTTCAGGGTGATCATTCCTCCAGTGTCGTTAAAGGTTCATGGTTTGGCGTTGGTGAAGTCTTTGTAGGAACATGCTTTGGTAGGTCCTTGATTCATCCCGTTGTTTGAACTTCCGGCCCCTTGTCCGTTGACTCCTCCATTGTTCCCTTGGTGAATTTGTGCCATCGCTGCGGTAACTGCAGCAGATACAGCTGCTTGGAATGCAGCTGAGTCGACTTCGGGTGGGGTTGGCCCAGGGTTTCTACGAGTGGGTCGTTGAGGCATCTTTTTGTCATGGAATGGAAAGATTTTGAGTGTCTGTGGTTTTTGTGAGGTTATGATCCTATAAGCTAGGTGTGTGGCACAAACTTAAGTAATTCCACAATTTAGCATACAATCATAGATACGTAACACATAGCAGATTATAACGTCGCAGCAAGACATGTAAAATCTTTCATTACTATTACCCGCACTTTGATACATGAAAATTTTGCCCGAAACAGCATACATAAGCAGTACAAGTCCGACAGCATAACGGCTCTATGAGTAGTGTAATCACTTAAACATAGAGTCGGGGTACATAGCATACATCCTAGTACTAGTACTAAAGACGAGTATAACTAGTCCCTCGTACGGTGGAACCTATCTAGTAGGTAGTAGAGTAGGTCCTATTATTAAGGATGACGACGACAATCAATCGTCGATGTGACGCACCAGAAGTTCAGCCAATTCATCCACCTCTTGGGTGATTACCTCTACTTTTCGCTCGGATCACGTATCCCTTGCCTTGGCCATGATGAGTTGAAGCTTTAGGCTGATAACTGCCTCCTCAAGAGCGCGTAAGTAGTCTGTATCCACCCCTTGAAACATGCGGAAATTTGACGGGGCTCCCAACTGGTGAGGTTCACTACACGCCTCCTCTACGCCCTTTTCTTCATCTGGCTCCTGGTCCAACTCATCATAATCGAGATCAACCATCACATATTCTTCCTGTTCCTCTTCAGGTCTAATGTCGTGTGCCTTTCCTTGATCTACCTTTGGCTCATCCTTGACCCTCCCGTGGGCTACTAGGACTTGATGAAACTGGAGGCCCTGTTGCTCCCCTTCCATAGCGACTGAGAGGAAGTATACGAATAAACTATCATTACTCCTATGTCTCTACAATTATTGCATAGATTGAGCTGATGTTCTCTTATTGGTGATAAAGGGGTATGTTTTTAGGTTCCCTAGTCATCACGATTTCCTCGGGACATGTGATAGTTGTACCTTGGAGGAAATGTAGTTGATAAGGCTATATCCACTCCTTGATACGACTAAGAACAGTCCCGACTTAACCGAGATGCTAGCATTATCTTGTTTGGTTCGGTAGTATGTTCTTTTTCCTAATACAAGCAAGGATGTTTTTATCACTACGTTTTACTTGTTTTGTTCAGAGTTGTGTTAGTCCCTCTTTTTGGTTTATAGTTGCATATCAATGTGTGGTTAGATATGCTAGTTCACTATAAACAGAGCTCTGATACCAACCTGTCACACCCCCGAACAAGACGGCGGAAACATCCGAGGGCTCTTGTGACTTAAATTGAATACCATCACAATGAATATACATGAGTCATAACATAATACATCACCATGCATTGAAATATTACAACTGATATTGTTTACATTCCGTACATTGTTTTAGACATTACAATTTCATAACATAACTGTCTAACAGATAACCTAAGCAAAACACCATGACATTACTTGTTACTAATTCTTCGGCTTACCTGTTACCTGAGAATACAAGTTATTTCGAAAAACGTCAACATATGAAATGTTGGTGAGTTCATAAATAATGTTGTGGTAAAATGATTTGGTGTAGTTCGTAAACCCAGAAAATCCGATATTTTCTGAAAAGAGTATTTGTTTATAAAAAGTGTGAAGATCCGTAAATATGCTTGTTGATTTTCAAAACATGTATAATTGTTGAACTTTGTATTCATCACACAAGTGAAAATGTTGAACTTCCCAGGAAAACCCAATGTTTTCCCAATACGTAAAATACATGACTTGTTTATTGTTATATCGATACGTCGACTGTTTTTTATTACCCGGGTGGCGTTGGATTAATTAGGGTTTGTGACCTTTTATAATCACGCATTAAGAAAATGTGACAACCCGATATTTCGAGGCAATGTAATGTAAAACCAATCAAATCTAGGTCAAAATATAACTTTCCTAAAATCTTATTTGGGTTAATTAAAGTAGTGGGAATCATATCAAGGTTTTCGTACATATAAAGAACCCTAAAATCTGACTTCGGATGAGGAAATTATGAATTTTTGAAGAAATTCCTTAATCACGTCATTTTAATAAATAAATAATAAAAATAATTTCGGAATTTGCCAGCGGAGTCTAAACGAAAGTTGTAGATCTTGGTCTCACCTTCGCGTGGATATAAAGAACGTCAAAAACGGAGTTCGTATGAAGGAGATATGAATTTTAGAAGTTTATTTAAAATAAATATAAATTTAATTAAAAACTCCCGGTATTATCCGAAGGGGAGTCATCGGATAGGACCGGAGTACGCCCTGCGTACCTTCGTACGCCCCGCGTACTCAGATCAAGGGCCTCGGATCGTCCACGTCCCCCTATGCGAAGCTTCCAACCCGCCCGTCCGACCCGCCGTGCCATCCGAAGTGCGTAAGCGATGACGTCTCGTACGCGCTGCGTACCCTCGTACGCCCAGCGTACCGAGGCGGTTCAGCACCCCTATAAAAGAGATGCGAGGCTTTCCGAAAATTTTGCTCACTTCTCTCTTTTCTCTCACGATCTTGCCTCGATTTCTGTGCCCGTTCGAACCCGAAGCTCTGGTCTTTTTGCTCAAGTCCCGAGGGTCGACTTTACTCCCGAGATTCCCGAGAATCCCGAGAAAAATCCGTTTTCCGAGACGAAACTCTGCCCGGTTTTCCATCTCGCTTTCTTCAATCAATCAAGTGAGTTAATACCCCTTAATTTACCTTTTAAATGTTCTATAAATTCTTTTATATGCTTTCAAGGGGGGATACAAGTTAAATACTTATAGTTATTGCTTCAATCACATGTGATTGCATTAATCACATGTGATTAATAACTAGGGAAACCAGTGATTTTATCACTGTTCAAACTGTCTATCAAACTGTTTTACTTCAAAATGTTTTACAAACCCATTTACTTTTCAAATTTTTATTACAACTGTGATTTAAACAAATGTTCCTTATACTTAAATTGTTTTAACCAAACCTATGCCTTCAAATTGTTTTATAGATTGACATCAAGTCGATCTTTCTTTAAAAATAATACTTATGTTTCAAATGTCTTATAAAAACTTATTTATGCTTTTATATTATAAATTGCATGCCCATATATGTATAGATGTATAAATAATGTTTAAAGGGCTTAGGAAGGTCATCCACCCTATTTCCTTTTTATCGATTTGGATGTGGTCTGGTGGGATTTCGGGTGACCATCCGAAGGTCGTTTCAATATTAATTATATATCCAATATACATATATAGACATAAAAGTACTTCCATATTCATACGTACTAGCCACATCATTAGTGAGTTACCATCGGGGTAACACAGGATCATACTATTACATCTGTTAGATCAATGAGTCAGTTCATTCATGAGTCTATACATTACATTACTATGAGAACATATACAACTATACGAGAAGGAGGAACATTTCCCTCACATTAATACGTTAACAATTGTGATCCACTGTGTCGGAGCATGCCTTAAATGTCATGGCCCGAGTTGTAGCCAGAATTCTCTTGGAGGGAGAGCGTTGAGTTTGCGTATAGATCTATACTGGATTGACTATCCTACACCTTGCTGCTAGCTACATCCCGACCTGCAGGTCTGCGGGTGCCAAACGTCATTCCGTTATTACGACCGTTCATATTGTCGTTGTTATCAGTCGATAGTATGGTCCAATTATCACATTATACCTTAATATAAATCCGGTTTAAGGTAATTAGTATATTAGTAGTCACTATAAAACTAAGCTACAGTACTACAATGATTTACCCATTACATATTTTTAGTGATAACCTCACTTGAACTTTACTGTACAAACTATATTTTGTTAAAAGATAGTTGCACTTGGGAAATTACACACTTTTACAACAAGCGAACATACAAAACAGTTAAAGCCTTGGTAAAAGGCTACTTTATTAGGAAATATAGGTTTTTTCTGAGAGATTCAAGCTTTTACAAACACTTACATACATGAACTTATACTTGAGACATGTTCAAACGTTTTTGATAACAGACACCGACATTAAAATACTTATGAACTCACCAGCTTAATGCTGATAAACTCTTTCAAAATAACTTGTATTCTCAGGTCATCAGTAGATAGGTACCGATGCCAGCTTTTGAGATGATGGAGCGCACTCAAGACTCATCATATTATTATTTTGATTTACGTTATATTTTTGGTGTCTAAAACTATACAGAACACGCTTGTATTAAAATTATATATTTAATGCAATGGATGATGTTGTTTGCTTATTTACATTTACTGTGTTGTGATTACTTTACATGACGTCCTCCGCCCCAGAACGTTTCCGCCGTTCTTGGTTTTGGGGTGTGACAGAAAATGACTAGTTTATAACTACAAATTACGAACGATCCTTAAAGGCGTCGGCCGTTACTACTCACTTAATCCACCCAACCTGATTACTATTATTTATCGTCCTGAATCTGTTTACTTTGATTTCTCATAAGCCCAACAACCGAGGAGAAAGGAGGGTACGAAGCCCCCTTTATTTCCATGAGCTATTCAAGGCTATCGGGAATGCGAAAGACACTTGGCCCAACTCGCATTTGACTTCTCGATAGCACGTTATCACGTTAGAGCTATTGAAAGTCCTTTTACATGGAATTGGGTCATGGAAGGCCCATTAACACGTAAGCGTATTCCCTTCGGGCCCAAAGATCATGTTATTGGGCTAGCAAGGCCCAACAAGCATAATTTGAAACTTCCAAGCCAAAAGTTTGTAAGTTGACTCATCATAATTATCGTGTGTTTATTGAAATGCTTTGGTTTTATGATTTTGTTTTGTTATTGATTCGAGACCGAATCAATTCGTTTTGTAACAATATTTGTTGTTGAGGATGTATTTGTTATTCCGTTTCGTCGGTAGTCGTGGATCTATTATTTTGTAGTAATGACTTAATTTGTTTGAAAATGGAGTTTGATCATTTTCATTACCCTCCTTTTATAAAAAGTAACACTTTTGGTCCTTTTAAATAAAAGAGCTTCATTTTTAGTCCTTAAAATGCTTTTCTTCACACTTTTGTATAATTTATTTGACGAAAACACGATTTTTAACCCAAAGTTTACTTAGTTGACAGATTTAGTCCCTCTAGAATAGTTATTCTCGGTTAAGGACTCATTTTTCATAACTTTTACAGTTTTAGCCCAAAATCTAAAAAGTTTGCATTTTTGGTCCTTTTTGATAATGAAAAGCATTTTTGACCCTTATAAACATTTTGTTAAGCTAAATACCCCTGTTTTACAGAAAGTTACATTTCCAACCCCTCAACTTGTAAAATTTCGCATTTGGAGGCTTATTGGGCCGAGAAGCCCATAATTAGCCCATTAGGTTAAAAATCTACATTTTAAGTCCTTAGAAGTTTCTAAAAATCAGAAAAATATTTATGGAAACTGTTTTGGCCCCTTTTAACCTTCAAGAACCCGTGATTTGTTGATTTTTACCTCAAGTTTGTATTTTTGACAATTAAAGCCCAAAAATGGGTTTTAAGTTCAAGTATATTCATTCTAACCTTATAAACTATTTTTCTTGACTTGATTAGTGTCAAATAGCTTAGGTTATGTTTATTTGCTTTCTCATGCCTTAGATCTCGGTTTTACACACTCTTTGATAACATATTCATCACAAAACACATGATATCACACACATACATGCATCAAATCACACATAGCATACATTTATACATAGATCTACACATTTTCTTGTATTCTCCCCCATAAAACTCATAAAAACCAAAAAGAAAGGGGTATGAAACTCACCTTGAGTTGTGGTTCGGATTTTGAAGAAGACTTGGAGAAGTTTGGTGTTATTTTCGGCCCTATCAAGTTCCTTGGAGGGATCTCGAACTTAGTGGGTTCTAAGATGCAAGATCATGAACTTGAATGGATTAAGAGATGATTTTTTATGAAAAGAAGTGAGTTAGATCATAGATTTAAGCACCAACTTACCTTGAATGATGATTTACTTGATGAAAATCCTTAGACTTCAAGCCAAATTTTCGAGATTTTGGATGAAGAAGAGTGGATGATTCTTGAGTGATTTAGAGAGAGTTTTGTGAGGTGTGTGTGTTTATTCTCTTGCTCTCGGCCGAAGGAAAAAGAGAGAGGGGAGAGAGTGCATGGAAACATGAGTAAGGGCTTGGATGTATGATGAATAATGGCCTAGTTACCCACAAAATAACAATGAGGTGGCTAGCAAAAGTCAACCCTTCTTCTTGGGTTTGGCTTGGGCCGAGAATGGAGAGGGAAAAGAGAATGTTTAGGCCTCAAATGCTTAAGCCCAATTTCATGGTTATGTTGAGTGATTTTTTGTCCAACTAAATATAATTGTGATTTTTATTACCTATTAGGGCTAAGTTAGGTTAGTTATGGCCCAATGAGGTCCATTAAGGTATTTTATTTCATTCTAGGCCCAATATGGCCCAAAATGTTAAAATAAATGAAAGTGGGTCCAATTAGAGTCCATTAAAGAGTTCTAAGCCCAAGATAGTCCAATTGGAAGCTTATTGGTCCATTGGGCCCAATAAGGAAATCCTAGTCCAAAATGGACTTAAACAAGGATTTCTAAGGTTTCCAATTCTTTGTTGACTATTTGTAGTGCTTGTATGAAGGGTTTGATTGAAATTCTATTGTTATTGAATAAGCATCTTACATGTTTTCACATTGTTGGTTCACATTTTGTTGTCATTGTTCAATGTTTACAAGGCTTCAAATCCCTAGTTGTGACATCGGGTGCGTCTAAACTCAAACTGGGGACTAAGATAATCTTTTTACAAAACATTTTGTATAAATAAAAATGATATGATGAGTGCAATCAGCCGGAGCTCAAGTAGGTAATTCCCAGAATACCCACACTTATATATATATATATATATATATATATATATATATATATATATATATACACACACTTTTTCTTTATAGAAAAATGTGGGGATTAGCCGGGAATCCTACTAGAAATATAAATTCGAACAAGCGACCTATCGGACACATAGAGAACTTCGTTGCGCTTCAAGCCAACAATCAAACTCAATAGCTATTGTGAAAAGATTCTCTTAGTCCTCAGTTTGAGTTTAGACGCACCCAATGCTAGCTTAAATCCCTCAAACCATGGATCTTATACCAACTTATATATATATATATATATATATATATATATATATATATATATATATATACACACACACACACACACACACATATATATATATATATATATATATATATATATATATATATATATATATATGCTCTAGTATAGATTGCATGCTAGAGATTTAACTAGATATCAATGTAACATTCAACTTTTTAACACATGGTACACCCAAAAACTTTCTGTGACAACCCTATATTTTTCCAAAAGCAGTGTAACGCTCAAAAGTCAAATACAACGAAAACTATTTGGAATCAACGAAATTAACCTCAAAAATAAAGTGTTCAAATATCTAAATTGGGATGCATCAAATATTAGATATCGTGCCAAGGTTTCCAAAAACATAAAGAACGTTCAAAACCGGGTTATATTGAAGAAATTATAACCACTCGTATATTTACGACACATCGTTAAAACGTTATTTAACGTAAAAAGTGAAATTTCAATAAAATGCATTTTAGCCTTAAGTATCTAAACAAAAGTCGTAGATTTCGTTAAATGGTAAGCGTGCATAAAAAGATCGCCCAAATTGGACCTCGTATGAAGAAGTTACGAATTTCCTAAATTTCGTAACAGTAGTAGAGGGCTAAAAACTCGAATTGAAGATTGAGTGTTATTTAGCTATCGCCACCTAAACGAAAGTTGAAGGCCTCCACAATAGGAGTAAAATGATAAAAAGACAAACGAAAACCGACGTCGAATAAAGAAACTATGAATTTTTAACGGACTTTAGCGGTCCCGGCCTATTAAAAACATATCATTAAAAATAAAGTCAAAACTAACCGACGGAGTCTAAATGAAAATTGTAGAGCATAATCTCACCTACGCGTGGATATAAAGAACGCGAAAAACGGAGCCCGTACGTGAAAGTTTCGGAATTTAGAAGATGGAAGACTAGATTACGCCCAGCGTAATCCAAGATTACGCCCAGCGTACTAGACCCAGTGTCAAGTCCCATCGGCTACATAAGAAACCTCACGTGGCGACTGATCACTCAATTTATTCAAATATGAGGAATAAATTACACTTTCAGCATAAACTAAAGAATCTAACACTACATAAGAAACCTCATGTGGCGGCTACATTTTGCCTCACTCTTAACCCTAATAATGAATAATACATGACTATTTATAGGGAAAATACAAGTCTTGGGCTTTTAACATACACTTTATCAAGCGGGCCCATTGCCATCATCCATGGAGTGCTTTGAAACCCTACAGTATCACAACAGTGTAAAATAGTAAACAAGCAACAACATCATCCATTGCATTATAAGTAAAGTTTTAATACATGTGTGTTCTTTCATTGTAATAAGACACCAAAAATATACAATCAAAATAAAAGACTAGACTTGTCTGCTCCGTCTTCTCAAAAACTAGCCTTCGTACCTGTCTACTGATGACCTGAGAATACAAGTTATTTTGAAAGAGAGTATCAGCTTTAAAGCTGGTGAATTCATAAGTATTTAGGTGTCATTGTCTTGCTTTGAAAAGTTGTTTCAAAAGTCATGTAAACCTTTAAATGAAAATGTTGATATAAGTATGAAAAGTCCTAGAAAAATCCCTTATTTTCTATCAGTATGTAAAGTAGTCTTCAACCAAGACCCTAATGTTTTGTAAGTAAAATGATAGTTTTTCCTTTCTATTGACTAGTACTAAGAGTACGTGGTCTAACTCATCGTTTATGTGAATATATCACAAAATAAAGTAAACAGGAAAAAGCATAATCATGTAAGTGTTATCCCTGGGTGGCCAGGATTAACACGGCATCGCCGAATCGAAAGGTATACCCTATGAACATCCGAAGATTGTCCCCTCAACCTCTGTAGCTGCAGCAGGGTGGAGGGAGGGTTAGTCCCGTAGCCGATTCCTAATATCAGCATTAACCTAATAATCATCCGAAGATTTTTATCTCATCCTCTGTTGCAACAGTAGGACGGAGGAATGGTTAGTTCCGTAACTGACTCCTAATATCAGTAACAACCTTAGACATTCGTAGATGTTCATCGCCCAGTGTTGCTAACAGCTGGGTTCCGGAATGGTTAGTCCCGTCTAGACATCCCATCGAATAGGGATAGGCAGGAAAATTTACACAGAGGGTACGAATAAATCTTCCTCATAACTCTAGGTACAAGTATCCAGGTAAGTGAATATAGGATAATGTATCTATGTAATAGTACTCATGTAAGGTACTCATGTAAGTGTGTTCATGTATCAGGTAAGTATATGTAAACATGTTCATGTATCAGGTAAGCATATGTAGATGTACTCATATATCAGGTAATGTACTAGTATAGACTCATGAATGAACTGACTCTTGTGTGATTCCTTGTAATAGGTAAGATGTTTGATATCCTCAAATTATCCCTATGATAATTTACTGAAAGGTAATTGGTTGTTCAAGTAGGTTTGTACACTCTTACTACTCAAGGTTGTGGGAAACTAAATGAAAGATGTAAACTATAACAACAATACATATATAAGATTATAAGTGTATATGCATAGTTTAGTTCAAGAATGTAAAATGGTTTTGTAAGACATCTAAGGGTTTTGAACAAATATAAAAGTGAATTGATGTCATTTTGATAATCATTTCAAAAGTAATACATTTCATAACAAAGTATTTTAAAGATAGAAAACCATTTCATGCATCACATTTTGTAGTATGTGAGGTCTGTTGAATGAAAACACAGTTATAAAATGCATATAGATGATTTAATAACATGTTGTTTTATACTTGTATTCCCCCCCCCCCCACCCCATTAAAGCATTTAAAATCATTTAAAACATTGATTAGGGGTATGAACTCACCTGTAGATGGTGATTTGGATGAACCGGACGGTGTAGGATTGTTAGGTGTCAAGTGAGGACTTGTACACACTCTACGATCCTAATGAACATATAATCACACATATATGCACTCAATTAGTCTTAAATTACTAATTGATAATGTTAAGACATCCTAGACATAATAAACACTTTATATAAGTGTTTTAAGCCCTAAGGATTGCATCTAAGTTATTGTGGGACAAGGCACTTGTGTTTAGGGTTCCAAAGGACCCCATATATGAGTTTACTCTCCATATACCATCACACATGGAGTTTACGGTTGTAAACTCTTGAGTTTACGGCTGTAAACTCCAAGACTCAATGTCTTTGGTTGTTTTAAGGTGTTAAATAATCCTTAGAATTATTCCAACTTGGTGGTTAAGTTCTTGGAAGGGTTTAAGGCATAGAAACACTCCTTTGAGGAGTTTACGGCCCTAAGGCCATTTCCCTTAGAGTTTGCGGCTGTAAACTCTTAAGGATGGATGTTTTTGATGCTTTCAAGTCTCTTTCACAAGTGGGATGGGTTCTAGACTTTTATTCCAAGCATATGAAGGCCTTAGGCACACTTTGGTGCCCTTTAATCATGTTTACGGCCCAAGAACCAAGTCATGGCCGTAAACTCACTTTGGAAGGTGTTTTTGATGGTTTAATTTCCTTGATTTATGTAGGAGTAACCCTTGGTAATTGTCCAAGCCTTTAGGAGTGCCAAAAACACTCTTTGGTCCATGATTTTGGAGTTCACAGTCCAAGATCATCTTGGGCCGTGAACTCCCAAATTTGGGTGGTTCTTTGATGTTTTCTTGTCCCTAATACACCCCTATACAAGTCCAAGGCAGTAGTATATCTCGGGGGAAAGGCTAGGCATTGTTTTCAGGAGTTTACTGCCCAAGAATACCTTGGGGAGTAAACTCCTAAATCTAGTGATTTAGCTATGTAATCTATGTTATGAACACATTTAAAGCTATATAACACTACTAGAGAGGGGTACTCACGATTTGGGATAAAAACCAGAAGATCCGTGAGAGAGAAAATGGCTTTTCTCTAGTTGGAAATGCGAATAATGAATGAATTTGGTTCAGAATTCTATTTATAGTCCTGAGATATTTTTGCCAGAAAATATTTTTATTCCTGAAATGATCTCTAATATAATAGAGTGTTGGAATAACAGTTTTGCACAAAACCCTAGTGCACCCACTCTCCTGATATTTCCTGAAGTGTAAACCCTGAATTACTCAAACTTACACGAAAAAGCCTGAAAATTAACTGTGACTGCTATAACTTCTATTGAAGTGATATAGTTTGTACAGAATGGAAATTTCGGGTTGTCACACAAGTTATCTCTTAATATAGTCATAATTTTCACACTTGTTGCTATACTCTTCCTGAAGTTTCCTAAAGTCCTTGGTTTTGCTTCTAATTCAGCCTTTAGGGGTTTTTCTCCTTTCCTGACTTGATATCCTTCATATCTCAGGTCCTCAACTTCTCTTTTAAATAAATCAATTTGTTCCTGAAGAAATTTAATCGTATCTTCACTAGATAGTGTACATGAAACTTCATATGATTGAGAACCTGAAACTTCATTGACCAAGATGTTTGCAGAACTCATTGTATTTCCACACTTCAAAGCGTTAAGCTCTTCAGTTACATCAGCAATACTAAGACGATTGAGATCTTTTGTCTTCTTGATGATAGCCACGTTCATATCCCACGATTTTGGAAGTGAATTCAATAGCTTTTTGTTTATCTCAGATTTGGACAAGAAGATCCCAGCTATATTCATCTCAGTAGTGAGTGTGGTAAATCGCTCCAACTGAGTTTCGAGGGTTTCTCCAGGGATATAATCAAAAATATTGAAATTTTGTGTTAACATATCCTGACGACTCTCTTTCATGTTTTCAACTCCCTCGTAGACCTTAAAATCGATTAAAAAACACAACTAGAAGCTAAAATAAAACTTAAAAGTCAAATTTAAAAAAATCAAACTCAAAAATCAAACATGAAAAAGTCAACCTTGAAAAAGTCAAACTTGAAAAAATCAAACTTGAAAGTCAAACCAAAAAGTTAAATTTGAAAATTTAAAAAATTAAACGAAAAGTCAAAGTTTAAAGTCAAAGGTCAAACTTGAAAGTCAAAGTCAAAATTTGAAATAAAAAGTCAAAAATAAAAACAATTTATTATTAATATTATTATTTTTTTTATTATTTTTATTATTATTAGTATTATTATTATTATTATTTTATTTTGGATGAAAATAGAATTTAAAACAAAAAAAGTGAATTTTGGGTTAAAAGTGTCAAAAATGCAAAATTAGAACCGCGAAAGAAGCTTTATGAATTAAATTCGGAATGGAAGTAACAAAGGGACTTCTAGCCGAGTTGGTAAGCCGCGAGGTTTAGTTGGCAAGAGACCTGGGTTCTATCCTCGGCGCCTCCGAAATTCCGATTTTTTTATCTGTGCGAAGCGAGGCTGGTTCTTGCGAGGCTGCTGCTTGCGAGGCCAAGGTGCGAGGCCGAGAACTCAGAAGCCGGAAACGTGTGAGACCGAGCCGCAAACTACTGAGCCGTATACTCCGAGCCGAGGCCGCAAACCTCGTGCCATGAACTCCTCGGAAACCCTAGCTGTTGGCCGCCACCCCCTCGCAGGTTACGACCAAAAACAGTGATTTTTGCCCTTTTTTGCTCCAAAACTCGATCAAAAACCTTTTTTTATGAAAAACACTAAGAACAAACCCCCCTTATTTTTCAGATATCTATCCAAAAACGCAAGTATATTTCGAAAATAAGATCAAATAATGCTCCAAATCTAAAAAAATTGACTAATACAACCAGGCTCTGATACCAATTGTAAGTCCCTAAATCTGTCTGTGTATCAATCAAATCCGTTTGATGGTGCGGAATCCCAATCAAACGGATGATGTCAGATCAAATAGAAGAGAATGAGAAGAATAATAATATGAATCTCTATATGAATTGATTAGAATTAAAGTTCCAGATACAAAAGATTCACACACAAAATGCTCTCTAGTTTCTCTCTTCACTCTGGCCGTAAACTCTCTTCGTGTTCATCAATCTATTCCTCACACCCTAATACCTATATTTATACTAGGGGAACATGGGCCGGAAACAAATGGGCCGTAAATGAGTTTACGGCCGTAAACTCAGCCGTAAACTAGACCATAAATTCATAAATATTACAGAAAAATACAATTGCCCAGAAAAGTAAAGTATAAACCATATTTTGACCCAACACTTTTCCCTCCTTGCAATTCCATCTTTAAGTGTCTCAAACACTCTTACTCTTTTCTTATTCCATATAATACTCATAGGTATTTTAAATTATTTTTCTTTTAAACTTTCTCCAATAACTCAGTAGTCATTTATCTCTATCATAATAGTAACCGAATTAAGTCATACCTCAACTTATCATGTCGATTACTCTGTACTCCTACAGTAGTCTCTGAAACTCTCACCATGTGTTGGAATGCATAATATTTACTTGTATCTCAAACATTTATAAATCACTAAACTTTGGTCATTAAACACCATTCTACAATTAAAATTAATATTGATTGTTAAAGTAATTGTTTATATCTCAAAGACAAATCTTAAAAGTAATTAACACTATACTATAGTTAAATTAGCTAACACATAATTCCAACAACTCTTATAATCAACTAATGTATATGTGGGTTTTGCATTATATTTTATATTATCATCAGGCATTCTCCATGTATTTTCTCTATCTGACTCTAACAATCCTTACTGATAGTATTTTACTTACTACCAATCACAACTTTTAACTCTTTTCAACTGGTAGTATTCCTTTTACTGGTATTCGTAATCGACTACAACATTTGGTTATTCTCAACAAAAAGTATTTCTCTTACTGTTAGTCATAACTTCAAGCTATGAAGACTCACTCCTATTAACTCATCATCTAATTCTCAGTAAATACATAATTCAAACTTTTACTTTAAAAGGACTCAATACAATCTTTCTTTATAATGCTCATAATAACCACAGAAGATATTAATCAAATAAACTCTCAACTTTGTATATACAAGGAATAACGTATTATATGATAATCGAGTAATTTTTCGATTCTTAATAATGATATCAATCCTACGATGATATCATAGAAATAGGGGATGGTCTATCATTTTTTCATTTCTTTAATTTTTTATCAGAAAATTAATTTTCTATTTTTCATTTGATTTAGTCATTTTTATGTTCCAAAAAGATTCTAATTTTTTTATATATTTTTTGATTTCTTACTTTAATGCTTTTATTTCATCATTTTGTTTTATTCTAATTGTATCTACATAGCCGTTATGAAATGTGAAATTCTTGAGTAGTCTACTTCCCCTCGAATGATGAATCTCGTAATGCTTAATGAAAGAGAGTGCCTTAGAATTCAGAAGGAATTTACTTGTCTATTGTACTGGTCCATTTGATCTTTTAGGTCCCGACTTCACCTCGACGGTTAGGCCATGATGCCCTTAAAATCTATATGTGATAGACAGGCTCTTGTAACCATGACATCTTTTCTATTTGCTTACTTAAACATAATATTCTCAACAATTAAATCACACAAGTTTTAACTTCTTTTTATTTATACTCAACCAAAAACTCGTCTTCTTCTTGTATCCATGGATCTCTCTTTAGACTTATTTTCTCTTGTCATTTTACCCCTTATATTTATACTCTACTTGTATTACTCACACTCTATCCTAATTACTCTATTTTAAAAATTCCTCATGTCTCCTTTCAGTTCAAACAACTCAAATATTTTTCCTATGTTTAGACACCTCTTGTGTCTTAATTTACTATTCCTTTAATATAACTTTTTGATAGTGATTGACTTTAATTTCTAGGGAAAATGGTCATGGAAATTACAAATCGATACTTTTCTTCTAGTGCTTCATCGCATCGCATCTTTGCTCATTCAATAACTCTAACTCTAACTTAAATATATCAATTTCTTCTTTTGGTAGCTTTAACTCCAACAATCAGAATTTCTCATCTTACCCCCAATTAAGCACATTTAATTTATGTTATTCAACCCTATTAAACACCATAAATTTATTAGTTATTGTTAGGTGCATTTCATTTACCCATTTTGTAGCTTTATTTCATAAAAGTACATTGCATATAGGCTTAAACTCATGCTTTTTGCATGTTTTTCGGGATTTTTCATGAGGCAATTTCATTCACATAATTTTGTGATATTTCAGGGACTTTTGGAGGTAGGATATTGTTGGAGGAGGTAAATAAGAGTTGCGGACAAAATTTCGGGACTTGCGGAGCACCGAGGAGCAAGATATCAAAGAAATGACATTTTGGCTTTACAGAGATTTACACGGCCGTGTAAATGCAAGCCTTGCGTTTATGCGGGCCGTGTAAATGTAGATTTATGTGCAGTATATTTTGCGTTTACGCGGTCCGTGTAAATGACAATGTTAATTTACGCGGGCCGTGTAAACGTAAATGCGGGTTTTAAAGCAGTTTTTCACCATTCTTAAAGGGGGGAACCGACTTTTTACTTAGGGGGTCGACTTTTGGAGTGGAGAAGGCGAATTTCTTGAGGATTTTGAAGTTGATTAACACTTGGGAACATTTGATTTCATTTTGTAAAAACTTTAATTTCATTTTCTAGATTTGTAATCTTGTTCTAGTCATGAGTGGCTAGAACCCTAGATTCTCCAACTTTATGTCTTGACTTCTAGTTGTGATTTCAATCATATAACTTGATGTTTTCTTTCAATTTTCTATCTAGTGAATTTGATTTTGTTTGATTCTAATTATGATTCTTATTGGCCATTTGAATTAGGGTTAGATCATTCAAGTTATCTAATTGCAAAATCCATAATTTTTTTGTAAATTGGACTAGGTAACAAGCACTAAATTGATTTCTATTGAATGAATTTAGTGTAAATCTTATTCACACATTCTTATGCTCCCGAGCTTATGAGGAGTATTGAGTGTTGTTGGGAACACTCACACAAAGTTTAATGCAATCTTTCAACCTAATTCTAAGAGCTTGTTTAGATTAGATTGGTAAGGTTAGGATTAATCAATCATCTTATTTTGGTTAATCAATGTAGTGAATGGGAGGTGCTAGATCTTTTTAGCATTTCCATGTACCAATTTAGATAGAATTGCACAAATATCATTTCATCCTTGGAATCACATTGCTAATTTGTCTTGCATGGAGTTGGAGTCCTTAAAAATATTGAATCTACTTCATTAAATCAATCATTTACTTATTCCTTTATTCTATAGTTTAAATCATTGCTTATAAATCCCCCCCCCCATTTTGTGACCATTTTTGTACCTTACGCAAAAAGGTATAAACACTTGTCCCATGTCTCTGTGGATCGACCCTACTTACCTTGTACTACATTATTAGTGCATAGTAATAGTGTTTAAGGAGTCATTTGTACCCTTTATTTGTTGGGTTTGACACGCTAAACAAATTGGCGCCGTTGCCAGGGACACGGTGTTACTAATTGTTTATGCCAAGCATTTTGTGAGCAGGTGCTTTAAAAAAAAAAGAAAAAAAAGTTATGTAGAAGATAAGTTTTCAATTGAAGGAAGTGGCGAGAAGGTTAATGTGTTGTAAAGGCCCACCTACTTAGAACAAAGCACATTCAGGGGCCAAGTCGAGCCAACGACTTTAAACAAGGGCGGATAACCGGGAGGCAACCCGGGGGTATTTTTGTCCTTTCTTTAAATGTTTTTAGTCTTTGGTAAATTTCCATTTTTTTATGTCCCAAATGGTGTTAACTTATTTTTTATGCCTAGAAAATGAATCCCCGGCTTGAAAAATACTTCACAGATAGCTTAGGGAGGATGAAGAGGAGGTTCATACCACAATTGCGAGGCTCCAAGAACGATTCGGTAAATTCTTTCCATATCTTTAAGCGTTCATATTTTACTTAAAATTCAATGAGTGTGCATTTGTGACTATTTTGGACTATTCCCAACCCAGCTACCATCCTCCACCATCCGACTCTTAATTGGCCGACTATGCCTCTCTCCAAGCATCAAGGATGATGCTATATTTTAAGCTTGGGGAGGGGCATCCATCCATGCATAAATCTCGTTGCATGTAGTTTTGTACATATTGCATAATGTTTTTTTTCTTTTTTTATTTTTCTGCATATAAAATTTTTCAAAAACCAAAAAGATTTTCTTTCTATTCTATTTTTATTATTTTTTGAATTTTGCATCTAAATTTTTGCATTACATTCATTAAAAAAAAATCGATCCAATCCCAAGCAGCCGAATCTTCTCAAAACAGTTGAGCTGGTAAGTGAATCATATGTCGTGAGATTGGCTTGCTCTTTTTATTGAAAAATCTAAAAGCAAGTTAATCGCACACGAACACACCTCCCGAAGCTACTTGTGCAAAACAGAAAGTGAGAAGATTGTCAACATTGGAGCATAACAGCATGTATGAGTCAATTCTTTGGAACGTATGACTGGTCTTATGAGTAGTAAATGCTCAATTGTACTCAAAATGCCAAATTCAAAAATTCATAAAAAGAATACAAAATTTCAATGTCCCGAGCCTTCCAGCGCTCTAAAAAATCCATTCTACACATTCCCTTTTATATACCCTGCTTGGGGACATAATTTCCGATTATACTTACGGGTCTTTGCATGTTAGCTTTAGTCCCCCGAAAAATGTCTAGAAGCCCCTCATGGCAATAAACCATGAGATGTCCCACCATAGAAAAAGTCGAGGACGAAAATATAAAGAAATAGGCCAAATAAATAAGTTAACTAGAGTGTTATGTGTTATCTTAGTTAGTGAATATGTCTTAATTAAAATAAAAATAATAATAATAATTGGTATTAAGTTAATCTGTGACCTTTGGAACTCGAACAAGTAAACTCTGAGGGGTGTTCTACACCTAATCACCTAAAACTAAATTGTTTAGGACTGATTGGGTTAAAAGTTCGCTACATGGGTTCCATAGAAAGTCATGAACTTAATAACAAATAAAGCTAAACTGTGGCCTTTGAGGTTCGGGCAAGTAAACCCGAGGGATCCTTTTAAATCTAGCACACTAAGGTCATTTGATATGGATGCGTTGGTTGGAAGCCCGATACACAGATTCCAAAGAAAGCCATGAACTTTATTTGTAGGCAATTGTAATTAGGAAGTTTGTATATATTTGTGTTTATATCTTTATTGAATAATATGTTTAGGAAAAATATTTGGCTGCCAAAAGATTCCCTTGGATTTGGATTTGAACTTATGACATTGGGACTGAATGTTAATTACTTTTACTGGAGTAAGTGGTTTGAAACTTGTATCCAATTTGGGTAAATATTAGGGAATTTTTAGAAAAGATTTTTTAGAAAAAGATTGTTGTTGATCAACAAATAGCTGGGGTCGATCATTGTTATAATTTGTGAAACAAAGATGATTGAGCATGTTTTGTCACATACAATTTCACGAGAGTAAGACCATAATTTGATCTATTAATTGACTTGCTGATATTGAGAGGGAACAAGTGTGGTGATCTTTGATTCTGTTGAGTTGTATTAGGGATTGGCTAAGGTCTTATTTCTATTGTTATATAATATTTTGAGACTAAAGCCAAGTTGATTCAAGGCACGACAGGTATATTCTCAACTATGGTACAAAACAGGGTTAATTAGGTTGGATACATTTTTTCATGTTTGTTTTGATTTCTTGCATCAAGTTTCAAAAAAAAAAGTTTAATTTTGATTTTCTTTTCTTATCTTTTATTTCATTTTCTCCGGTTTAAATTTTCTTGTTCTTTCTTGAGGACAAGAAAAGTTTAAGCTTGGGGAGATTTGTTAGGTGCATTTCATGTACCCATTTTGTAGCTTTATTTCATAAAAGTACATTGCATATAGGCTTAAACTCATGCATTTTGCATGTTTTTCGGGATTTTTCATGAGGCAATTTCATTCACATACTTTTGTGATATTTCAGAGACTTTTGGAGGTAGGATATTGTTGGAGGAGGTAAATAAGAGTTGCGGACAAAATTTCGGGACTTGCGGAGCACCAAGGAGCAAGATATCAAAGAAATGAACATTTTGGCTTTACAGAGATTTACACGCCCGTGTAAATGCAAGCCTTGCGTTTACACGGGCCGTGTAAACGTAGATTTCTGTGCGGTATATTTTTGCGTTTACGCAGGCCGTGTAAATGACAGTGTTAATTTACGCGGGCCGTGTAAACGTAAATACGGGTTTTAAAGCAGTTTTTCACCATTCTTAAATGGGGGAACCGACTTTTTACTTAGGGGGTCTACTTTTGGAGTGGAGAAGGCGAATTTCTTGAGGATTTTGAAGTTGATTAACACTTGGGAACATTTGATTTCATTTCGTAAGAACTTTAATTTCATTTTCTAGATTTGTGATCTTGTTCTAGTCATGAGTGGCTAGAACCCTAGATTCTCCAACTTTATGTCTTGACTTCTAGTTGTGATTTTAATCATATGACTTGATGTTCTCTTTCAATTTTCTATCTAGTGAATTTGATTTTGTTTCAATCGAATGTTTGATTCTAATTGTGATTCTTATTGGCCGTTTGAATTAGGGTTAGATCATTCAAGTTATCTAATTGCAAAATCCATAATTGTTTTGCAAATTGGACTAAGTAACAAGCACTAAATTGATTTCTATTGAATGAATTTAGTGTAAATCTTATTCACACATTCTTATGCTCCCGAGCTTATGAGGAGTATTGAGTGTTGTTGGGAACATTCACATAAATTTTAATGCAATCTTTCAACCTAATTCTAAGAGCTTGTTTAGATAAGATTGGTAAGCTTAGGATTAATCAAAGAGATTATTTTGGTTAATCAATGTGGTGAATGGGAGGTGTTAGATCTTGTTAGCATTTCCATGTACCAATTTAGATAGAATTGAACAAATATCATTTCATCCTTGGAATCACATTGCTAATTTTTCTTGCATGGAGTTGGAGTCCTTAAAAATCTTGAATCTACTTCATTAAATCAATCATTTACTTATTGCTTTATTCTATAGTTTAAATCATTACTTATAAATTCCCCCTATTTTGTGACCATTTTTGTACCTTACGCAAAAAGGTATAAACACTTGTCTTGTGTCTCTATGGATCGACCCTACTTATCTTGTACTACATTATTAGTGCATAGTAGTAGTATTTAAGTAGTAATTTGTACCCTTTATTTGTTGGGTTTGACATGCTTAACAGTTATACTGATCATAAATAAGTTTTCTCACATATAATTCAAATATACTGTAGTTACACAACACGTAGGAAATTTTGAAATGATAAGTCATTTCATTTACTCACACATACAAAAGTGTCATAAGCCAACTCTATTTACGCCACACTATATCAAAGTACATCGTTACTTTTAACTTTAATATTACAATTGTACTCCTTACAATTTAAATCTCGTTATTCAAGCAATTTCAAATATCTATAACATATTCTCACTAATGCTAATTTTAAAAGATATAAAAAATTACTCACATATTCACGGAAATGGCTATATCACAATTGTAGTCAAATAAATTTCTCAATGTATCTAAAACATAGATTTCACATATTATAGAAAACAACTCTATGAAGCCAAAAATTCCTTTATAATGATAATAGCTTTGCAGCTACTCAAGCGACAAATTTTTTAAACAATTCTCAAAAATGGATTTACAGCCACTCGTGCTACCATTATAATTTTCATAAGATACTCATTATGTGACCTCAGTTATCTCAGAACTCAATATCACAAGAAACTCAACATGTGATATATTTTATATAATTACTCTACACAACTATACATAATCTCGAATCTCTATTTTATATATATATATATATATATATATATATATATATATATATATATATATATAAGAGCTATACTCAAATCTTTACATTATATAGCTATAATATAGTTATGTCACACGTATTCAAAATATTTTTGCCACAAAATATTCATTATGTGATTTACTGTACTTATTCTCTCTACTTGTTGGATATTGTCACAAAAAGCTTGTCTTGTTACTCACCATACTCTATGATAAAAAATAGCTAAAACTCTTACTCTTATTACTCCACTCTTACATTCAATAAAATTTACTGTATAAAAGCCACAACATTCACTAGCTACATATAATAGTTAAATAAATTATACTCATATAGTTAAGTTAACTTATACTCCTCTTTTCTACTCTTTAGTTTAAGTTTAGGAAACTAACACTAGATACCTAACTCACACAAATCACAACTCTAATACCAATGTGTAACACCCGACTTTTTTAAACAAGGTACACCCAAAAAAGTTTACTTTTTATTTAATAAAACACATTCGTGTATGTTTACATTAAAATCCAGTACAAGTAGTTATCAACATGATCGGTTTCTGAAAACACCACATGTTCGTCTCCTTGCGATACGTGTCTCACCTGACTGTCATGTATCTCGGTCACTCTACTTACTACCACGTCATGGCATGTACACCACCATATCGTGGTGACCTATAATTCGACTGTTTGACTTTGCCTTTTGTTTACTTTCTCAAAATAGCAACATACTTTCATCTTAACATCAAACGGACATAACTTTCTCTTACGGACTTTGTTTCTGACAAACTTTATATCCACGAAAATGCCTCAAAGTGAATTATCAATTTCTTTTACAATTTTCAATTTTAACTCTACTTTTTCTGATACAACATGATAAGTACAAGAAAATATGTATTGCATCACCGAATTATCATCAGTTCACTGTTTTATGTTCATCCCAAATCATAGTTATACCAAATACATAATTTAACTCACCGTATGAAGTTTTTAGGTCATTACATGTCTTGCAATACTTCATGTCATGAAAACAAGTACCACAATCTGCTCAAGATTTGGATGTTAGAATTCTTGCTTAGGATGGATGCCTTTTTATACATGTTATATATTATTGGGCGCCTTAACAGCTTATACTTAAAATCATAGAGTATGGGTATCTATTTTGTTATCATTTCAGTTAGTAATTGTAAGAAAGTGACTTAGGAGTTTTGAGATGATCCTTGGGGCAGGTACTGATAGAAGTGGAAGCTAGTATGAGTCTGTACTACCGGTAGCACAGGATCAATTGTTGAATCGGGGATAATTACGGGAATTCTAAGGAGATTTTAGGGAAATAATAGTGTGGGAATACATTATGTTTATGCATTGACCATGTTGAATGTATTTGTAGTATGGTGATGACTCATCATGGTGATGGTTTTGGATCTGGTTTAGGCTTTGGTTCTGGATCAAGGGATGTTGAGATTTGCAATTTGGTTGCCATGGAGGTTTCAATGGTCATCTTGGAGGATTTGCAGGGTATGTTTGGCACGATCAAGGATGAGCTAGTAGTTATGATCGATGAGCGACTGAGAACCTTCCAAGCTGAGGTGGGCGTTGGTCATCCCAAGACTCGTGAGATCTCTTTTTGGGAGTTTCGTGTTTATGGGGCTACTGAGTTCTTTGGGAAGAAGGAGTCCATTATGAGTATGCATTGGATTGAGGACAAGGAGAGCATGTTCTTGGCGAGTTCTTGCCCTGATTTGGCAAAACTTAGGTTTACAACATGCATTTTGTGAGATGGGGCATGAGAATGATGGGGTGGAGTGGTCTAGGCTCTTGGACTAGAGGTGATTGAGACCATGACTTAGGCAGATTTCATTACCATCTTCAAGGCAGAGTATGTACTAGCAATCAAGATACAACAATTTGCTCAAGAGTTTCAAGCTCTTACACAAACAATGGAGAATATGACGGAGATCACCTCCAAGTTCAATAAGAGGGTACTACTGGTTCCACAATATGTTGTTGACGGGGAGATAAAGATAATGAGGTATCATGTTATGTTGAGGACTAAAATTAGAGAGTTTGTCAGTATGACGACCTGTAAGATACTTGATAAGATGATTGATTCTACCTAAAAACAGGAGCTTAAGTTTGAGCTTTGGTAAAAGAGGAAGGCTCCTCAAGTTAAGACTGCAATGATGTGAGCTAAGAAGTCCAATACCTCTAATTCATGTTTTGGGGTCATCACAGCTAGAGCCAATGTAAGAAGTGTAGTAGGTCACATGAGGGATCTTGTTATGTGACTAGATCGGGCCGCTTTAAGTGCGGCCAGAAGGGGCACTTTAGCAAGGAATGTAAGCAGTGGAAACAATTTGTTTCCACTATAGCCAAATCGGACATAAGAAAATCGATTATCCAAGTTTGTCTGATGGATAGGCGAGGGTACCTAGTCCATCCACCCTGAGGACCATTGATGGCTGTTTGGTCAAGACGGAGGCTCTTATAATGAAGATCCAAGCGTTATAGTTGAAAGTAAAGGAGGCTAGAGCAGCACCGGATGTTGTTATCGGTATGTATTTATCGCTTTATTTCATGGTTCTTTCCTTATTTATGCTTATTATTATGTTTGTGATTAGTTATGTTCCTAGTCAATGTTATGCATGCTTTTGTTCTATTTTTGTCGGACGCTACTAGATCATTTGTGTTGCTAGCAGTCTGTAAGAGTTTAGTTATCATTGTAGGAGTATTGGACCACCCTTTAGTGATGGATATTGAAGATGATCATACTGTTAGTGCATCAAGGGTTTATCGAAATTATGACTTAGAGATGTTCGGAATGAACTTTTTGATTGACCGTTTTCCTATTCCTCTTAGAGAAGCATGTGTTATTGTGGGTGTGGATTCTTTGAACCGGTTTAGGGATATGATTAACAACGATCATCACCTGGTGCGGGTTAGAACCCCAAGTGAGGGAGAATTGGTTATTCATGGCAAGGCGGCATGACCATCTGTTTAGCTGTGAGAGATAGGAGATACTTGCAGGATGGGTGTTTAGGATTTCTGGCTTATATTATGGATACTCGGGTTAAGGGAAAGAATACCATCATTGATGTACCTATAGTCTGACATTTTCTAGATATTTTTCCAGAGGATTTACCATGAGTGCCTCCTGGTAGGAAGGTTAAGTTCAAAACTGATCTAGTTCCAGGTGCGGATCTGATAGCCAAGGAACCTTATCGGCTAGCACCTCCCAATATACAATACATGTCCACATAGCTTTAGTAGCAGTTGGACAAGGATTTCATCTGACTAAGAAGTTCACCGTGGGGAGCACCTATCTTGTTCATAAAAAAGAATGATGTCTCGCACCAGAAGTGCATCGACTATAAAGAGATGAAGAAGCTCATAGTGAAGAACTATTATCTGCTTCTGACTGATGATATTTTGGTCTATTCTGAGACTAAGGATTAGCATGAGGTACATTAGTGGGAGGTTCTTGAGACTCCAAGGAGGGAGCGGCTTATGCCATATTCTCCAAGTGTGAGTTTTGGTTGTGCGATGTCCTGTTCTTGGGGCACCTTCTCAGCCAAAACAGTATGTTAGTCTATCAAGCTAAGATTGAGGAAGTGATGTGGCAAGGTTCTGAGGTGTCCATATGAGATTCCAAATTTCCTTGGGTTGGTTGGTTACTAGGAGGTTTATCCAAGATTTTTGAAGATTGTGATACCTTTGACCCCAATTGACAATAAAGAATGTGACTTTTCAGTAGGGGCCTGAACAGCAAAAACATTTGAGATCTTGAGGCAAAAATTATGTGAGGCATCGATTTTGACCATTCCCTAGAGTGTTGAGGATTTTGTAGTCTATTATGTTGCATCAATCATAGGACTGGGAGTTCTACACATGTAGCTAAGATTGAGGAAGTGATGTGGCAAGGTTCTGAGGTGTCCATCTGAGATTCCAAATTTCCTTGGGTTTGTTGGTTACTATAGGAGGTTTATCCAAGATTTTTGAAGATTATGATACCTTTGACCCTAATTGACAATGAAGAATGTGACTTTTCAGTAGGGGCCTGAACAGCAGAAACATTTGAGATCTTGAGGCAGAAATTATGTGAGGCATCGATTTTGACCATTCCCTGGAGTGTTGAGGATTTTGTAGTCTATTGTGTTGCATCAATCATAGGACTGGGAGTTCTACCCATGTAGTGGGGTCGATTTATTGCATATTCTTTGAGGTAGTTGAAGTCTCCCGAGGTTAACTATTCAACTCATGATTAGTAGTTGGGGGTAGTGTTTTTTAGCCTTAAAATTTGGTGACACTATGTTTATGAGGTTTAGTTTACCATTTACACGAACCACACGAGTTTGAGATACTTGATGGATCAACAAAATTTGAATATGAGGCAACGTATGTGGTTCGATGTAGTTAAGGGCTACAATTATGAGATATTATATCATCCAAGTAAGGCCAAGGAGGTGGTCGATGCCTTGATCTGCAGGGTGAATAGTGCTCCTATAAGAGATGTATGTTTGAGGACGACTATTGTTACCCCAATCATGGAGATGATCAGAGGAGCACATGTCGATGCAATGAAGGAGAACTATATTGTAAGAGTGAGTGAGTTGTTGGTCATGTTTAAGCTTTTGATATCAACATTCGTGGTCTGTTGATCATTCATGGAAGGGTTTGGGTTCTTTATTCGGTTGGGGATCGATAGACTTTGATGGAAGAGGCACATAAATCTAAGTTATCGATTCATCTAGGGGCGATGAAGATGTATAGGTATTTGAGGCACAGCTACTAGTGGCCCTGTATGAACTAGAATGTGGCTTCGTAGATCAAGAGATATTTGATGTGTATGAAGGTCAAGGTTGAGAATCAGATGATTCACAAAAAGATGTGACCTTTGGATATCCCTCTTTGGATGTGGCAACATATTACCATGGATTTTATTACTAAGCTACCTAAAATTGCTCGTGGTTTTGATACTAATTAGGTTATCATTGATCGATTGACTAAGAGTGCTCATCTCATTTACATCCATGAGATCTCTTCAACGGTGAAGCTAGATGACATCTATGTTCGTGAGATCATTTCTCACCGTGGCATGTCAACTTCTGTAGTTTTTGATTGAGATGTGAGGTTTACTTTCAGGTTTCGGAAGCGGATTCATGAGGATCTGGGTACATAACTTCACTTCAATATAAAATATCACCCTCAGATCTACAAACAGAGCATGAAGACCATTCTGACACTCGAGGATATGTTAATGGCTTATATCATAGACTTTGATAGGAGCTAGGACTCTTATCTTCCTTTCGCGGAGTTTTCTTTCAACAACATATATCATTCTCGTATTGGTGTACCTCCCTTCGAGCTTCTTTATGAGAGGAAGTGTCTAACCCTATATACTAGGAGAGGTTGGCTAAAGATTCATGGGGAGCATGGAGGTGGTGCTCAAGACTATAGAGCTCATTCAGCAGGTGAAGCAGACATGTCAAACCACAAGGTAACTATAAATATACCCTTTAGCTGCCAAAATAACTTAAATTTCCAAAAGCATAAAGCGGATAAGAGAAAATATGAAGTAAACTTTTTAAAGTCTAATGTTTAGATAATAAATTGAATTAGAATGTTATAATAAGCTTGGCATTATTTCTTCCATCAAGTTGCCATATATTTTGTAGTGCAAAACTTTCCTACATCTATGTTTTTATTAAAAAAATTATTACAACACACATCATTCGACAAAGTGAAAGAGATCGAGTTTTTATAAAGATCAACCATCAAGAATTTTGTTGCCTTTTGTCTAACCAACCTTGTTAAATGTGACTTGAGCATTTCGAGCATTCTCATTGTGAAATCGGAACTTAATGGAGCACTTGGGGTTCATGGAGCGTGTAACAAAGGAACATATCATCATAGAAGGGAATGGATCGTTTGATAAAGGAACAGATCAAGTACCTAAATAATTGATCTTATACAAGGGGGTATGGAGGACTTGGAAGAAGTATGGAGCACCTGGGAGTGAGATCGAGCACCTTAGTGCATATATGCGTCATTTGTGTCCTTTATGAGCCATGGTATCCCTTGATGACATATGGTATCCCTTGATGACACATGGTATCCCTTGATGAGCCATGATGCTATGAAGTTTTCTATGATGCTCAAGATTGTTCATGGATGCTCACTAGTTGAAGATACTCAAGGAATAGACCATGATGTGCCACCATGATGGATGATATGCCACATATGCATCGTAATGCTCCATTATGGCTCAAGGTGCTCCATCATGTGCGTTACTCATGCTCATGTGTTGCATGACATGGACAAATGTTCTAGAAGCTATTTCTTGGCAGATTGTGATTGTTTGGCACCACTAATGGGCCAATGGGCTTGGCGCATTAGGGTTTTAGGTCTAATCCCTTCATTATAAATAGGCTAAGTGCATCCTTCACAAAGTTTAAACACTCAACACATAATAGAAGTTTAGCGTGTCCAACTCCCAATGAGCAGAAAAAGGCTTATGGCACTCCTAATAGAAGCTTAGTGCTAGATGCACCCCACAAGGCTGAATATGCCCTATATGAAGTTAGGATGCCTCCCACAATACGACACATTGCATCCCCAGGAGAGAAAAACACAATTAATCAAGGGAAGATGCCGACCAAGCAGGTCAATAGCAAAGACACATAGTTATGCATATACAAACAAAGGAATGCAGGCATTCAATAATATGTCAAATAAAATACAAAAAGATAAAGTAATATCCATTTAGACATTGGGGATACACCCAACTAACTATTACATCTAAGACCACACATGGTACAAGTACCTCAAACTCCACCAACTGTTGGATTAATGTCTAAGTCCATAACTATATTTGGTATGTACTTGACCCGACCTGGCATGGTCCATTTGGGTTGCACTTCACCGACACAATTAATATGGATAGTCTTTTGAGAATAGTATATTTATGATTAATATTAATATACTATAAGTTCTAATATATTAATATGGAATCATATTATTTAATTAGTATTGATCAAGAATTAATTTATAATTAATTAAGTGATCAAAATGAACTAATTAAATATGGACTCTTATATATATGGAATGGGCCAAGTTCATTTAGGTTGGGCTAAGCTTTCATGGATAGTCCATGGAGCGTTTAACCCATGGATCATATGAAATGAAAGGTCATGGGTTTAACCCTAGTATCCATTCTATATAAAGATGTCCTTGGTTGGTGAAATTGGCACTAGTGTGGTACACTAAGAAGGGCTAGCCGATTTCACTAGAGAGAACCAAGTATTCATATTCTCTAAAGTCTTCCAAGGTGTTTTGGTGATTTGTGATTCCACTTGAGGCTTCCACACTATTGGGGCTAAGCTCTTAAAGCTTGAAGACATCAAGCTACATCAAAAGGTATGTCATCTAACTAGTACTTTGTAGTATAAGAACCTCATAATATGCTAGTTAGGATTAAAGCCTTGGAAAGTTCTTATTTGCATGTATAATAGAGAAAACATAGATCCAAGGTTTATAGGATTGCATGTACACCATAGGAGTGTTAGAATGCTCAAAACCCAACAGTGGTATCAGAGACTAGGCTTGTTTTCTTGTTATACTTGCAATAGAAGCTGAAAAATCGAGTTTTGTTGTTGTCTGCCCAGCAGACTCGCCGAGTCCAAGGCAAAATGCATCCAACTCGCCGAGTTGGTTCGTGCACTCGACGTGTTGGACCCCCAGACAGCATAAATTTGACTTTTTTGGTTGGAATTGGACTAGGAACATTACCCTAAGATGTTTTTGGACTTATAAACTTGTTCTTGATGTGGTAATGTTCATGCTAATCCAATTTCAAAGAGATAATTGTCAATAGATTCATGTTTTGTATTAGTTTAAGGTTTAGACTAATTACATGAAAAAGTTTGATTTGAATTATCTTGTTCTTATGAGTTGCTTAGATTAATAGAAAAGTTGAGTGAAATAGTTGTTTTCAATCCAAATTAATCTAAGAGTTGATTCTAAAATGTGTTTTTGTAACTTGTCCTCAAGTTATATGAAAAGTCACATTTAAGTTTCATAAAACTCATAAAAGTTGGCAAAGGTTACAAAATGAAGAGTCTAGTTCTAATTAAATGGTTTTATGACTCCATAACTTGTACTCAAGTTATGGAGAACCAAGAGTCTCTTCATTAAATAATAAATAAATAAAAAGTGTAACCTTAATTAATTCCATAAGTTATAAAATAAAGAAAGTTAACTCTTTTATTAGTTTACAGTCTTCCATAACTTGTCCTCAAGTTATGGAACTTGAAGAGTTTTTGGATTAAAACTACTTTAAACACATAAGTTATGAAATTAATTAGTTTTGAATAGTTTCAAAACTTGCCCTCAAGTTTTGGAATTTGAAAAGTTTTCACTTATGAATACTTTAATTCCAAGTTATCCCTTAGAATTTTAAAAGTTAAAATTCAACCCTTATACTTTATAATATTATAAGTTAATAATATATATATGTATAAGAGTAAAGTCAGTCTTACTGCTAGTATGCCTCATTCACGAAGCCGGTCTATAAGGTGTGTATAAGGTTGTTGCCTATAAAATGGCAACTTAATGGGTGTCCACTCTCACCCACCGCTTGCTTGACTGGTGGAGGGTCGTTAGCCGAACGGGTTTGACAGGACTATAATTCTCCCTTCATTAAAAGTATTAATGATAAATACTAAGTAACTAAACTCTTAATAATACCCAATCTTAGTTACTTAGGAAAATGTGAATAAGGTGCTAATCCATGAGATTACACTTTGCACTTTGTTTAAGTCGGTTAGTGGAGCGTGTGTGGTTAACCGACACACTAACTCGTATTAACAAGGTAGGCAAAGGGTAACTTAATGTTTATCATAGTATTGATGGAGCGTGTGTGGTTAACCGGCACATTGATTGAGGGCTAAACACTTAAGGGTACCAAGTAATTTGCATCGTTACTTCACACCTTGTTTTGTGATCCTCGGCATCCCAGTCACAAAACCTGAAGGGCACACTCGAGCTTGAAACATGCCATTGAACAGTTCAATGAATCTCAAAGATCTAGGAATTTCAAATCCAATTAAAACCTAATTAATTATTTCGTTTTTCATGGTGGAAATTGGTGAATCGTCATTCACCTACCTTCAAATATTTTATAGCTTGGATTACGGCATCCCTCTTCTAAGTTATAAAATAGTTTGTTGGATCCTAGCCTTAATATTTCATATTGGGTATCATATTAAGGACTTTAAATCAACTATCTTGAATATCTCCCAAAAGATGTCTGATTTAGACATTTATGATCTTCCCAAATCTCTTGAAACAAGCTTTCCTAATGAAGATGATGTCCCATGGATATCATACTTCTTTCACCTCTTCAAATTATTCTCCCCAACCCACAAGTTCTTGAAAAGTTTAAGGTCACTCAAGCCCTATTGGCAAGGCAAGGTCTAGGTGTGGTCACATCTTGGAGATGTAGTCACATATTGACAAGCCGGGAGAGTTGGGTGTCAAAGTCTTGAAAAAATTAGTGGTTCAATCACTTTCTAAGTCACATAGTGAGTTCCTTTGGGACACCTATGAAACAGACTATGACAAGACCCTTAATGATCTTATCTATTTGTTAAGATCAAATTCCTTAAAACTTGATGGACATTGACAATAGTGACACAGGAAATCAAGAAAAACATTCTATTCCCAATGGAAAGGGATCGGCCATTGTCAACTCGGTTAACCATATGGTAAAGAGAAAAGCTAAGTCTGTGATAGTCCCGTGTACCATTATCAAAGGGTCCATATGTTTATATTGCCAAAGGAAGGGGCAATGGTTGCGAAGCTGCCAAATTTACCTAAGGATGTTAAAGTCAATAAGTTTGACTCTACTTCAGGTAAAGTCCACTGTCTAACTCTGTTAAGTTTCTATTCTGAGATTCTTGATAAATGATGTGACTAGGTCACATGGTGATGTTTTAAGAATCAAAGAAAAGTGAAGAAACTTATAGAAACAATATGCTGAATCTGACCGCATAGATGGATTTCTATCGCGTAGTTTGAAGATCGGATTCTTGAGCTACTTCTTAGGAGTTATGAGATATTGCTTAGGAATAGATAACAACAAGTTTTCATATGGATTGTAAGGATAAGTTTTTCCGCAAAGTTTTAAAATAAAAGAAATTTTTGATTTTATTTATTTTAAAATATCCTTACAATGACATTTGAGGAAAAATTGTTGCTTATAAAGATTCCATTAATAGCAAGATTGGAAATATGAAATTGATTCTTTCATTTCTGGTAATGTCTAAATTTACCAAATAAGGAAAGATTCTCATCACCCAAGTTTCAATTGGACCGGAACTTGGAATCATGCAAGTTGTATAGCATGATGAATGAGAACTTTCAAGTATTGGAAAATTAAGACGAATTGCTTTTCACATGGATGTGTGAGTCATGTGAAGGACTAAGGGATCGAGTACACATTTTTGTGCACTGGTCAAGTCCACCACAAAAGATTGATAAGATTATTCGTCATAATTTACTAAAGCTTAGTAAATATGGTTATACTTACAGGCTAAAGTATAATTCTGAAACATTGGAAAATTTTCAATGTAAGGTAGAGCGAATAAGAAGAATTAAATTTGGCAGAAGGATAAAAGTTTCTCAAATCTGAAAAGATGGGAGAGTACTTTAGTATCAGTTTTGTGATCATCTTAATGATTAAGAAACCATAGCACAATTAGTTCTCTAAGGAAATCTTAGTGCATTCTTATGACTAAGAAGAGGGATCTTGAACTGTTAAAATGGTTAAATCAAGAAGATGAGTCATACTTCGTTCCAATACAAGTCTTAGAGTCATACTCCAAGATTGTAACTTGGGTGACATGTCTTAAAGAAGGTTTAAAACACTTGTCAAATGTAAGAGTAAAAGTTTTCTACTCTTGTACATTTGAAATTGATAAGTTGTGATGCTTTGGATAAAACAAAGACCAACTAAGGCTAATTATGTTAAGTGTTTGTATTGATTAGAATCCACACACTATCTCCTGAATATTTGGCAAGAAAGTCTTATAGGTCAAGGAAACAGTGGGAGTCTAAAAGATCCTGAAAGGGTTCAAGAAGTAATCAAGAACAAAAACCTCTATTTCATCACTAGCACACAACTTGAGGTTTATAACCTATCATGTTGACATATTCTGTGCCCATTCCAGTTAAAGTTGGCTTTGCATATGAGTTCTTAGAGTTCTCAATTTGTTGCACAACAACTTGGAAGTAATGGCAGGCCCTTGAGCTGCCAGGTGGCAAGAAATTAAGATTGAGTTCAATCCATATGAGTTTGGATTTATCATTATCCTTGTCTTGTGACTATGGTTACGACAATTCACATGGATAAGAACACATACACCATTAAATCTAAGTGTCATAAGGTTTCTCTCCGATTCATGAAAATAATGGTGAGGAAACACTTTCACCAAGTAGATTTTAGCTAAGATAGCAATTGTGATATTTGCATTCTCAAAGTTGTTAGTGAACCGTGTGTGGTTAACCGGCACACTAACCTGGACTTGTGAGAAGTGGCAAAAAGGTCTAACCATTATGATTACGGCATCCCTCTTCATAATTGTTTAGACACACCTATGAGCTATCTAAGGGAAGGTGTATGATTTTGACAAAGTTTTATCAAAACAATCTAGTATTAAAAATCTGAACTTTGGTAAGAAAGTCAGCTGATTTCTGAGTACATGTCAAAGCTAGTGGGAGCATAATTGTTATGCTAATAATCATCATGTTAGTGGGAGCATGATAATTATGATAAGTATTGCAAGTTAGCAATGTTAATTATAGAAAACAAAAGTTTCAATTGGGGAAGAGTTGTTTAGCTATAATTAAGGGAGAGGAAATTATACTTCATCTCAAATCTAAAAGCTTAGATTGAGGTTTTAATCGTATTTAGTCAAGAATATATATACGAATCTCATGTTGGAATGGCTCAACATAAGGAAATTCTATATATGGGTTCATTATTTGCGTTCTAAAATTCAATTATGATTACGGCATCCCTTTTCATAATTTGAATTATGAGAACTTGGAAAATAGAAATGGAAATGTTATAGCAAAAGACTGGTTTAGTCTTTATGTGAGACATCATGAATCGTGTCCCATATGCTTCGGATATAGGATCGATTACATGTGCTATATTCATCCTATCTAAAATTTTCCAAATGCTTGGGGCATTAAGAAGGGAAAAGGTTTAGAACTGGATATGACTAAAAGGATTAAGCAATTGTCGAGGAATCTAAGGTTTACCAAAGATTGGTTTCTCAAGGACAGTTGGAAGTATAGTGATAATTCTAGAAGGACCATATTGACATAATCTGTAAGGAAGCAACTCTTGTTCAGAAGTGATAGTCAAAATGGAATCTGGAAATGTTTCAAAGTTAGAAATTATTTAATCTATGTAAGATTAGGAAACATAATGTAAGAAGGATGTTTCTAAGGAGCTTATCTCCTTTGGAATGCTCTTAATGGTTGTTGTCAAGTCTTTCTGACTTCGTGCATAATCATTACAAGATTATCAATGCATTTAAGTTTAGAATCTAACAGATTTCAGTAAATCGCATGAATTTGGAATTCTTGCATTTGCAGTAAGGATTTGGGTCTGTGAAAAGAGAATCATTGAAGTTATGTTCAATTGATCTAGTTCACAAAGTAAAGATCATAGACAAACATAGTATGCATACTTGGTGTGTGGCATGACTAGTGTTTAGAAAACATAGTGTACATGCTTGGAGCATGGAATAACTATTGTTTTAAATTCAAGAATAAAGTTGATAGCTGAAACAGTATACAATGAATAATGTGTAATCATATGGTGATAAATAAAAGGTGTTTTATTTATATTCATAAGTTCTGAGACCATATTGGATTCAATTATTATTGTGTTTCACTTTGCATGTTTTGACTTCCCGAATAAACTAGGTTATTCTTCCGGAATGACTAAGTTATTCAAACCATCCACAGTCGGTCATATGTTGGAAGTAGATATGAATTAAGACTGTCATGGATTGGCTTGTAGAGGTCTAAGGTGTTGGACAAAGGGCTACAACACTCATGAGTGCTCATAAGTTCTAAGTATTGGATTCAACCCGCGCTCATTGGAATCACTTCATGGATTTTATCACGAGTGATCATGAGACGATAATATCTTATATTCTTCAAACCTAGAGATATGAGTTGTTACTATGAGTTGGTTGTACATTGATTGCACGAAAACGCATTCGGTAACTCGGTGTTATAAAACATGCCTTTGTGTATGATTCAACAAGTAGTAGAACAATCCATATGAGTCGAAGTTTATCCATTCCTTTTACCTTCGGGATAAAAGCGATATATGTGGGCCCCTCGATGATTTAATGATGACACATGTGAGTGCTTGGCCAAGCTAGGACTAATTTGATTTGTTCAATCAGTCAGTCTTCATGAATTGGAAATCGGGAAACAACAAATGGACAGAGAGAATGATTATAATCCATGTCTCAGTCCATATGATATCTAGAATGGAGGAATATATGATTCCTTATCTAATGGACAAGTTCGTTGACAAGATCAGAGTTTGACAGCGGCTTTAAGAGCTACGATTGCCAGTTAGGTTTTGAAGTCATACTCAATAATAGTTTTAGACTTATCCAAGTGGGAGACTATTGGATTAATGTCTAAGTCCATAACTATATTTGGTATGTACTTGACCCGACCTGGCATGGTCCATTTGGGTTGCACTTCACCGACACAATTAATATGGATAGTCTTTTGAGAATAGTATATTTATAATTAATATTAATATATTATAAGTTCTAATATATTAATATGGAATCATATTATTTAATTAGTATTGATCAAGAATTAATTTATAATTAATTAAGTGATCAAAATGAACTAATTAAATATGGACTCTTATATATATGGAATGGGCCAAGTTCATTTAGGTTGGGCTAAGCTTTCATGGATAGTCCATGGAGCGTTTAACCCATGGATCATATGAAATGAAAGGTCATGGGTTTAACCCTAGTATCCATACTATATAAAGATGTCCTTCGTTGGTGAAATTGGCACTAGTGTGGTACACTAAGAAGGGCTAGCCGATTTCACTAGAGAGAACCAAGTATTCATATTCTCTAAAGTCTTCCAAGGTGTTTTGGTGATTTGTGATTCCACTTGAGGCTTCCACACTATTGGGGCTAAGCTCTTAAAGATTGAAGACATCAAGCTACATCAAAAGGTATGTCATCTAACTAGTACTTTGTAGTATAAGAACTTCATAATATGCTAGTTAGGATTAAAGCCTTGGAAAGTTCTTATTTGCATGTATAATAGAGAAAACATAGATACAAGGTTTATAGGGTTGCATGTACACCATAGGAGTGTTAGAATGCTCAAAACCCAACACCAACAACCTCATCCTCACCACCAACACTTTCCCTAGCAGTCAGCTCAGCAACACCACCAACACCCACCCTATCACCATCAGCGTCATCCCCACCTGCAGCATCACCCATGGGCGCGTCAACATCCTCAAGCACACAGAGTTGCCTTATCCCGACCATATCAAGTTGGCCCAAACCAAGCAGAGCAGCGTAATCAAGGGTTACAAAGCTAACCAGTGCATCATCCATCCTTATGGTATGGCTAGATCGGTAATCACTCGCTTTAGGATCATAAGTCCCAGAGTCAATCTCCACCTTCAATTTTGCACGACCTAATTCCTCCCTAGCCACACAGACAACATGAAAAATTCGGCTAACCCCGTCAATAAAATCTGGGTGCTCAATTAGCTTATCCATAAAGTGCACAACCCTTACCTGAACAAGCTAATTCCAGTCCCGATGCAATGCCCCAGCTTCAACCGATGCCTCTTCAATAAGCTTGTGTTGGTCGATGACATTGCGTTCCAAGTTTTCATTATGTATCATCAATCCTTCATTAGACCGAGTGAGAGAATTATTGAAAAATATTTGTATGTGATTGTCACTTGAAAATAATTTGAGTCTATGTCTATATGTTTCAGGTTGGAAAGATCCTGAAGATTCAACAAGTGTTTGAAGAATCAAATGTTGGAGCACTTGAAGTTGACATGGAGAACTTGCTGGACATGGAGCACTTGCTGAAAGAAAGTTGGACCATCATGATCTCACATGGCACATCTAGATCATATGTGAAGCATCAAAACATTGATGGCTCAACATGAATAATGGTGGCTCGTCTCAAGTCAATGGATCAACATGATCACGTTGATGGCTCAACATGATTGCAAATGATGCATCATGTATAATGATTGCACGTCCAAATTCTCAATGGCACATTCTGTTCATTCATGGTCCATCATGAACACATGGTTGTACATCTTCAAGTTCAAGACACATTCCAACATTCAAGAAACAACTCAACTTGATCAATGACACTGCTGGAAGTTGACAACATACTAGAAGACAATGGATCAACATGATGTTCATGATGTTCATCATACTTTCAATGTTGATCAAGAAGGCTCAAGAGATATGAAGACTCAAAACTTTGATGGAACCTTAACGGAATAGTAACTGAATTGGAATATTCCATCAATGCTCTGTTAAGTAGGGCAAAGGTGTCACTAATGACTAAGCCATGACAACATGTCAACACCTGGTCAATCTATGTAATAGGCTTTTCCAAAACCTATAAATAGGCCCCTTTGGGCTCCATTATAAAGTTGCTCTTCCTGCTCATCCTTACTCATTTCTGCTCATTTTCTGTTTAGAATAGTTTTCGGCATGTTTTAGTGTGTTTATCATTAACCTCTTGTAACTGAATCTTTATGAATATTAGACACTTTTGAATAATTGATCTTGAACATACAAAAAACTTTTTCATCATTAACTTGGTTGATTCATAATTCTTCACTTCCGCATTACTTGCCACTTGATGATTCTAAAACTTTGTTTCAGTATTTTCAACACTTGGACTCTTCAAGTCTAGGTTCACTGAATTTCTTCACTTCATCAAGAATCCACTTTTTCTTCTAAGGTCGATCGCATATCCTCTATAACCATTTTGATGATATCAGGAGGTTATAATTTTGGCCAAACTTGTGGTTTTCTTTCTCAAGCTATGCAATCTAATGCTTGTATTTTGCCTCACTTGCAACGAGACCGGCATGAGCCTGCTCCATCTTATTAAAGTTTTGAATGCGTCGGGAGACAACGACCAAGTAAGATATGGCTTGAGCATCAGAATACACCATATTATGAAAAAGGGTAGGATTGCCCATAGCATCCATGTCCGTAACAACAGCCGGAGAAATAGCATAACGGGTAAACTCCAAAGCATTGGTACGAACGGACAACTTGGAGTCATTACAAAGATTCCAACCTGGAATGAAGGTGGCTGCACCAGGACCAGCAAGGCCTTATAGAACCTCCTTTGAAGGAGTTTCATGGTGCACACCCCCCGCATAACCCTGTGAAGAGGAAGGGATAAGGGTAGGTATTTAGACAACTTTCACTGGAATTATCGGCTACTTGAAATCCCCTTGATGCCCCTAAAAATGGTGTATGTCATCATCGGGGATCAATACAACTCCCTTGGTCCCGAAGGAGATAAAAATCAATGGACAGGTGAGACCTAACCTCTGCTGAACACGTCGTCAGATGTTGGTAAGGATAACAACGGAGGAAGCCTCCCCTAGTTGTTGCACCACTGGAGATGGAAGCACAGCCAGAAGTCGCTCACCACCCGTCGTGAATGAGCCCTCCGGTGGCTGCACCAATGGAGATGGAAGCACAGCCAAACGATCAGCACGACATAGTGTTAGGAGAGCATCATGGAGATCAACCTCATGGTGCTCTATCTTCCCTTGATACCGTTTCCTCATAACATAGTCCATCGATATTGGAGACTCAACACCTGCCAGAATAATAAAAGTTCTTACATGTTGGTAAGCTTGTAAAGAAAATGGGGGAGAAGGAGAAGAGAAAAAGATTAGAAATGCTTACCGCCAACAATGGTATAGAAGATAGGCATCTTCCTTCGTGCACGCCAGACATGACTCATTCCAACACTGGCAAGGAGGACATCTGAATCCTTATCGGGAACGACTTGTATTGTCTTCAGAAAGTCAGCAATAGCCTAATTGTGCAGAAATAGTTTAGAAGTAACATTTTTCTTGCCAGTTCTTGGGAGTTTTACCATTCGGAACCAGGACATGACCACTAAGACGGGCGGAGAATGTGAACGTGTCACCAGTGGCGCTAAATTAGAAGAAGAACTTGAAGACAAAAAAGTCGGGGTGGATATTATTAGCCTGACAAAATATCTTAAATGCCACCATCTTGTTGACGGCGTTTGGGATGAGCATCTAAATGTTGCAGACATTTTTCTGAAGTAGCTCCTCTTAGAAATCGGTTAAGGGGAGGAGAAGCCATGCATCAAATATTTTCAGATAAATACCAATTTTCCCAAGAGTATGTGACAAGATCATCGAATCAGAAACTGAAAACTGCACTCCGTCCGCCGGAGAAAAACCATAAGTGTCTTGCAAAAGCTCAAACTCTATAGGAGATGGAACGGTGTCGAGTTGGTTCTCCATGAAAACAAAAAAGAGAAAGCAGAAAAGAAAGGTCAAGAAGAGAGAAAGAAGGAACAAGATAAAAGGTGTAAGCAAAATAAGGGAAAGATCTTCGCTTATAAGGAATACGGAATGAGGGATATTCAAAATCCCTGGCAAATGACGTAACTGACTGGCATAACGACCAGTCACACCACTGGAAAAATCAAAGCGTCTCTCGAACCCCATCTTGTTGTGTGTACAAGCAGTTAAGTCCAGAACATTATAGCTAGCCTAGTAAACGCTATAGCTAATGGACTGGGAGACTTGATAACGTTCCCCCTAGCACGAGACAGGAGTTGCGCTCAACCATGCTGAAGGTGCTTCAAGGCAGACTTTAAACCAAGCTACTCCCAGTGTAGCCGCCCTGACAGAGTCTCGCGCCCACGTGGAGGGCACAACACTGTAGCGGGTGCCTTCCACTTTGTGAGAAACCAACGACTCCAAGAGACAAGGAGTATGCTTAGAGCATTACCACCTAAACCAATCCTTAGCTTTGGCACAATGAGGAGTATGATTTTCCAATTAAGACGTCGGATCCTGTCATACCTGACGACCTTGTCTCACATACGGACTGGAAGGAGATCTTAATATAAAATCTCTCATCTGCCACCTTGAAAAGTAAATTGTTCCCTCTCAATTCAAACCCTACACTCTAAGTTTAGTAGCTGACTTGACCGTCAAAGCGTTTTCCCGGGACCTCCTCCTGGAAAACAGTTGATGGCTTTCCATTGTTGTAACCACACAAGTCTTCCCAGAGCAATCAGAGCCACGGCATTAGACAACCGAAGAACCATGTTGTATCATATATATATATATATATATATATATATATATATATATATATATATATATATATATATTGTCCCTGTGGTTAGCTCAAAATTACAACTTTTGTCCAAAAAGGTTGGACTAGCACCAGAGGTCCAAACTTTTTATTTTGTTGCGAGTTTGGTCCAATTTACTTTAAACTTTTTTCAAATGATAGATTTGCTCCTATTAATATGATTTTCAATATTTTCTTATTTATTTTTCTAATTTTAGATTTAAAAGGAACAAAACAAAAAAATCTACCCATTACAAAATCAAATGTTCATATTTACACCTACTCTCCAAATAAACCATCTCAATTCTCATATCAAATTTTCAAGAAACAGATGAAGCTATGAACACCGTCACCTGCCAGAACCGCCACCACAACCACCGTTCTTGCCGTAAACCACCTCCAAAACCCCTTCGAATCCCCAAAACCTGTAGATTACAACCTTTAAGATCCAAGAACACACCCGACAACAAAGGTTTCGGGTCAACACACTCTGTTCTGGAAAACCATTCACGAAGATCCTTTGATTTGAAAGTCGTCGTCGCCTTGAGCTCACCACTACGACCGGAGATGAAGAATCGACAGAGAAAAAAGGGGGCGGGGGCGGGGTCGCTCTAGCACTGACGCCGGAGGAGAAAATATAGCACTCGATCTGTCGATTAACAACCAGAGGGGGTGAGACCACCATTGCAGATCCTACTCCGATTAGGGTTATCGTCTTTAATCCCAATCGTCTCCGCCACCACCAACCACTGGAACATGCAAACAACCGCCGCCGACGATGATGAAGCTATGAACATCCAACTTCGGATCTACAACATCCCCAACATCCAAATCTGTCTCTTTGTCGTTTGGCTTTCTAGCGCCACCATCGTATCATTGACCATCTCTGTGTTAACGTCGGCGAATCCTTGACAGTCTACTCCTTGACAAAGCTGGCGTGCAGATCTATATGTCACCGCCTCTCATTCCCTGAAGATCCTAATGGTGTCTCTCTTGTACCCCCAACGTTTAAAGCCACCACTACCGTCTGGAAACCCAAAACTAGTGTCGTCGATCTTGTACCCCATCATTTTTCCTGCAAAAACCTCGGATTTGAAAACAAACCTGGGAAAATCTCAGACCTGAAAAGTTTTTCCGGTGAAAACAAACCCCTAGTTCTTCATCACTGGATTCGACTTTAGGAGGCGGTGGTGTTGAGCTGTAGCGACGATAGCGTTTATATTTTCCGGCGGTGGTGGTTATATTGCAATGGTAGTTTTTATATTTTGAGTATTTGAGTGTGTTTAATGTACAAAGAGATAGAAGGGGGAGGTAATATCATAATTTTTCTTTCTTTTCTTTTTTTAGTTATTGAAACATAGAAAAATAGAAAAAGAAATTAATAGGGACAAATCTGTCATTTGAAAAAAGTTTAAAGTAAATTGGACCAAACATTTTTGGACCAAAGTGACAATTTTGAGCTAACCATAGAGACCATTTATGCAGTTTAGTGTGTGTGTGTATGTGTGTGTGTGTGTATATATATATATATATATATATATATATATATATATATATATATATATATATATATATATACACACTAAAATAATTGAAGATAAATATGTCAATCTCGAATAATTTTGACACTTGTCATTTTGTGATATTTTTAAATAAATAATAGACACATGTCAATTTATGGTTTTTTCCAATTTTTAAAATTAAAAGGCCACATAATACTTATACTTATATATGTAAACTATATATATATATATATATATATATATATATATATATATATATATATATATATATATATATATATATATATATATTAAAAGAGTTAGCATTTGAATTAACCTAATTACTTTTTTATTTGAGAAAAAAAAAAGTGGTGCCACTAGCATATAATACAAAATTGTAGCTTTTTTTGTTTAATCATCTCTAATAAATAAATGTTTTTTTGCCACTTGTCACACTCTCATTCAATTGGTTTGAATTATTTTTTTTTCAGATGTCATTTTATATTTTTCTATTTTATTAAATTCCACATAATTATTTAATATAATAATTGTAATAAATTTAGCAATAAATAGATTTCAATTTTATCAATGAATTTACCTTTTAATTTTAAATTTCCCAAAATTAAAGCTCATAAGCTTCTTTTATTTATTTAAATTTAAAAGATAAAAAACATTTACATTATAATAATTCATATTTTTCTTATTTTTTTATAAATACGAAGTTGTTAAATATTTTGATATATATATATATATATATATATATATATATATATATATATATATATATATATATATATATATATATTAACTCATGTAATAAATGAGTCTCACAACTAATATGTATATAACAAAACTATTTGAATTTAATTATTATAAGTTTGAGGTTTACGGCCACGATAAAAAAATGTAGTTGTATGCCACGACTAGATAAAATTTGGTAAACATTTCTTAATCTCTTTAATCGGTAAACATTTGCCAAAAACATACCTTTGAAATCCTTAAAAACCAAGACTCTATACGTTGTGGATATTAACTTGCATGTAAAGCCCCTTTGGTGACACACCAAGACAAAGAATCTCTAACCTTTAAGCAACCTTTCACCCAAGCAATTCTAAAATGCCAAAACTTCAAACTCATATGCCTTTTTATCTGCCCTCATCTCATATTTCAACATTATACTAAGCACATGACACACTATCACATTCCCTCAAAGGCTCAAACACACACATCACCTAAACACACAGACTAGCCTTGACCCTTTAATGGCGGTGACACATGCAGATCTTGCACCAAGTCGTCGAGGAACTGATATCGGGAGTAAAACTGGCGTGGCGTTGATGGTCGTCTCCATACTGCTTGGCTTGCTTTGCTTCGTTCTTTGTCTTATTGCTGAGGCGACACGCTCGCAGGTTTTACATCTCTTTTTTTGATCGTGCTATTTGATTGTAGTTTGTTTGCTATAAGTAAAAAATATATATTATTCTATTCAGATAGATATTTTAGCTTGTCAATATGATGATTATCTTATAAAATAGATTAAAATTTGTGTTCATCGATTTTAATTGTGAAACAGGATATATTGTTTTTAAAATAAACTAACCAATTCCTCTAAGTTGACAAAATGACACATTGGTCCATTTAACTAAAATAAATTTATAATTTGCTACATATGAAATTCCGAACATAAAGTGACACATTTTCCCACTTCAAGATTACTAACTACATAATTGAGTTATTAGATTTTCAATTTATAATATTTTAGAGTATGTTTTGTATATATGGTGATAATGAAGAAAATCCATAAAAAGGCCAAAATATATCATAAACTCGTCTGTCAATTCATAAAAAGATCATTATAACACAAGGGTTTAACCATAAGGGTTCTGGCATATTGGCCTACTGGGAAGGCACATGAAAGATGATGGATAACCTATTAATCCATTTTCAAATCCTGACCCAATCATTTTTCTTATGGTTATGGAGGTTTGTTCACAATGACTCTACATTATGAGGCATACTCTCATGTTTGCACGGAGATTAGTTGAGGTACATGTAAATTGAAAAGTCGGAACCAAAAAAATACTAAATATAAATGAAATTTAGGCATGTTTATTTTCTTTCTTCGTCTATTTCATTAACTTTCTCTGTTAACTTATTATTATACATCAAGTCAAAAAGAAACATCATATGTAACATACCCGATTAAGCAGTATTCCAATTTAGCTTATCAAATAAAAAAATAATCATGTTAGTTATTATGAATTTTTGATAAAACGTTATCGTTTGCTCATTTTTACACAGGTAATACGAGAGGCAAGTGGAAGTGGTGGAGGGGAAGCGCATAAGAGCGATTGTAGATATAGTGGCAATGGTGAAACACCACTAATTTGTGCGGCAGGTGCATTTGTAGCCCTTGTGATCGCTATGGTGGTGCAACATACACATTTGTTGTTATCTGTTAGTAAATCGGACCCTGATCCTAGTTTACTTTTGACTTGGGATCCTCTCTCAAATGATCATCTCAACACTCTCACTTGGCAAGCTGCATTTTTCTTCGTTACCACTTGGTACATCTGAAAAAACCTTATTAAAGTATATTCGTTTATTTGTTTCACATAAATTGTAATACTTGAACACATATAGTTTATAGAAAACTATGGAACAATAACTACGTATGTTGTTTGCTTCAATTTGCGCTATACTTTAAACTTGTGTATTTTATGGGGACATACAATGCTAACTATGAAATGTCTATTCTCTTAAATTACAGGATTTGCTTTTCGGTGGGAGAAATTTTATTGTTGATTGGCTTAAGTGTCGAATCAGGACACTTGAAAGGGTGGTCAACCCCAAGGTCTAGTTGCTTCACTGCACGAGAAGGCTTGTTCTCTTCGGCTGGGGTGTTTGGGATCACAACAGTCTTTCTTGCATCTGGGTTGTCTATGACGGCTTTACGAGCACAATGGTTATTACAAGATCAAGAAAATGTTCGTCAAGAGGTTATGCAATCATCAATCCTTTATGCATCCCCGCCAAGACCATCAGAGGATCGAATCATGGCTGTTGGTGGTGAAGCACCAATTGTTAGACATGATCTATACCAAGAGTCGGGGCTAATTGAATATTTAAGGGCTTTTGATAAAATTCTTTAACTTATTTTTCATGATTGGATGGACAATAAACTTGTTCATTAGTATATACTTTTTGTGCCGGTATGCCATTTCGGCTTTCATTATAAGTTATGACATTGTACATTTTGAGCTTACTCGGAATTTAAAGTGATAAAACACACCATTCAACTAATAAGACGATAGTAAAAGAAGTTTAAAAAAAGATATTATTTAAGTTTTCATTTATATTAAAATACATATTTAAACAAAAAAAAATCTTAGTCATATCTTTGTATTTTTGTAAGCATCCGGCAGCTATATCATTTTGGTGTATTTTAATCACATTATCTAATTTAGATTATCAAATTATATGATTATATAAATATGAACTAGATATGTTGCCCATGCTCCGTGTAGGTCGTGTGCGTCTGATTTGAGTGTCGTTTTTTTTATACATTAATAGGCGTCGTTGTTGATTCTTTTAGTTGACTTTGGATTATTTTCATACGGATAAACAGTCGGAGACGGATACATAAAGGGCATGAAAAAAACAAAAAAGTTAAATATGATAACCAATATACAAAAAATATACAAAAAGAAGAAAATGATAGACACAGAAAATGCAAGGATGAAAACAGTCAAAAAAACGTGAGTTTCACAAAATATGGCCCAATTTCGAATTGGGCCCAATCTCTTCACATGGGCCTTACTCCAAGGCCCAATAATGCTCTCCTTAACCCAAAGGTTCAATTTCAGATGGCCCACTAAGGACCAAAATAACAATGTCCATGGAAGTATCCCAAACGAGGCCCAAAAGACGCAAAGCCCAAATCATTGAGTACACGGGGCATACTCAAATGTACACTAAGTGCATAGGCTGCATGGCTTGTACACTGTGCGTACGAGCTTGTACGCCCAACGTACCCACTCATTAAGCCATATTTCCAAAAAGATCTTAAATCCTTAAGACTAAGGGTCCTAATTACATATCTGAGTCATATGAAGTATCTTAAACCATAAATTCGTGAACTTGGTGGCTTTGCATGCCCCAAGTGAACCCAATATCGAAATATCACACATTACTTCCATAAAATGAACTTAAACTCATGCATGGGTGGTTTAAAGCTCCAAAGATGGCTACTTTATGACTCTAGGACCAAAAGAACACATAGAGTAGCAACTATAAGCTTCAAAAATGACAATAATCCACAAGATCTCATCCATGGGGCCAAAAAGGTCCAAAAAATCAAACAAAGGAGATCTAAGCATTAACAAAGCATGTTCTGAGCTTTATACCTCAAATGAATGCCAAATGATGATGATAACCCTTATCTTCAAGCTCAAACTCCAACAACTCTCCTTCACCAACTTCTTCTTCTTCCTTCCAAGGCATCAAACTACCAAAAATGCACTCCACAAGGTCAAGAACACACTAAGATGATAAAGGGTTCGATATTAGGGTTTCTAGACAATAGAGGTTGATAAGGAGGCTAACACATGGGACTTAATGACATTATATAGGGCTTGAACCCTAGAAATTAATGTTTTGAGTCTGGCCACGTACGCTGTACGTACAATCAACCAATTAGAATTTTGATTTTTGTGCCCGCACTACTATGCTGAAACTTCAAAAAATCATAACTTCATCTTACGAAGTCAAATTTGGACGTTCTCTATATGTGCACTCTCAGTTTAACAACTACTATGAATTTCGTTTAGATCACTTAGGTTAAAAAGTAATTTATCAAAAATCCACTTTTTACGATACATAGGGTTGTGCCAGTTTAAAAGCGAAACATCGTAGAAGCATAACTTCTTTATACAAAGTCGAATTTCAACATTCTTTATATATATGAAATCCTTGTCACATATACTATGACTTCGGTTAAGATTATTTATCCTAAACAATCTTCTATTAAAAAATAATTTTTAACGCTTATTATCTTTAAATTGACTAGCCTGAATCTGCAGGCGTTATAGATAGCTAGAAAAAAAATCTTGAGCATGTGGTGCACGTAAACACTGGAAAACTGCTTTCTGCCTAGCTATCATGTCAAAATGTACTTCCATATCTTGGACAATTTTACTAAAAATGGCACTCGCCAGTGTGTTCTGGGATTTGGGGGGCAGTGTCCTTAGTAGTAAAGTTGCTAAGGTCAATGTACAAAGTTTGTTATAAAGAGAAGCTAAGGCACAAGAGGGGAGGTTGTCACCTCGCCAATGGCCTTCAAGAATTTCTCTACGAATACATTTTGCACCACCTGAAAGAATTTTTCCGACAATTGTTGCAATCCCATGAAGATTTCATGACATAATAGTCGACGGTGGTGTCTGCAAGCACCAGGGCCGTCCCAAATCGATTTGAGGCCCGAAGCGAAATCGACGCTTTAATATTATCAAATAATTAATATATATATATATATATATATATATATATATATATATATATATATATATATATATATATATATATATATATACATATATATATATATATATATATATATATCCCTATTCTAATAAAAGAATAGTTTTATTCTCCTTTTGACATGTGTCATCTTATTAGACCTCTTAATTAATGTATATTTTATTCTTCTTTTTCCATGTGTCACCCTATTATGTCTCATAATTAATAATTAATATTTGCCACTTGTCAACCTATTGATTATTTATTTTAAATTTTAAATTTTAAATTTTAAATTTCCACTCTATCTACATTAAAGTAATAACATTAAAATAAAATTAATACAAATTATAAAGTGATATAATTTCACATATTTATTTAACTCAATGATTATAATTTTATATAACTAAAAAAATCTCTTAATTAATAATTTATTTAAAATAATTGATTAATAACTTTTATATATATATATATATATATATATATATATATATATATATATATATATATATATATAGGGTAAAGTGAATATACCTAACAACTTTATATAAGCTTAGGTACCTAACTCCATAATACTACATCGGTTTGTATCATATTTACATTGTAATTGTCTAAGGTTCTTAAACTTCAACCCCATAACTTGATTACTTCCAAAATCTTTGGACTTTCAACAATATCTTTCTTTTACATCACGTCTTTCTATCAAATACCATCTGATGGGCTTCATATCCTACCGCTACAAATGAAAGGATGTAGGAGAAATATAATGATGAATTTCCAAAATTTTTTGAAGTAGATCAATTTTAGGGATGAAGTTTAAGAACCTTGGATGATTGCATTGAAAATTTAATGCAAAATGACGTAGTTTGATGAGGTTAGGTACCTAAGCTTATATAAGGTTGTTAGGTATATTCACTTTACCCATATATATATATATACCTTGATAAGTATTTAGCTTCAAATGCTGAATTTTAATAGGTACAAGTCTTAATGTGATTTGTACAATACATTTATGCATAGAAAACTGATTCTATTGGTCAACCATTGAAAATATCTTAGGAAAATTTCAAAGTTCCTTAATTACGGATCGATAGGAAGAATCATTCAACAGTTTACAAAATTTTTGTTGCCTTCTTCTCTTATCCCCTATCCTCGGGCCTATATTTATGCATAATAATCTTATCTTATAAACTTATAAACAACAAGACACTAGTGGCATACCAAAACAACTTCACCTCCCTTGCACACTTCTACTACCTCAAACAATTGTGAAATCTTCCAACAACTACCTTTGTCGTTGCGACCGCACCACCAACCAGTCGAAACCCTCCAGAAATACTACCTTTGTCGTCACTACCGCACCACCACCCAGTCGAAACCCTCAAAAAATGTGACCATAAATTAATCTTGATCGATAATCACCGAGTTTCATAGCAATTCTTTGCATTCATCCTTGCTCCGACATCACTGTCTCACGTTCTCCCCAAGGATCAAAAAGGTAAAAATGGATAAAAAAAAAATACAGTCGATTGTTTCTTCTTCTGTTGGTTAGTTTCCTTTTTTTTCAAAAACATACTGCTTAAGCCTTTAATCATATGTTACCCTGTATGTGTATGTGTCCGCGCCTGTTCTTGAGGAGAAAAAGTAATGCTTAATAATTGTCCACCAACTGTTCAATGAAATTCCTCTAATACATACACATAATTACATTGTCTTTTAACCGGGTGATGGAAGATCAATATTTGTTGAATCTGCAGAAACACTTGTAAATGATGTAAATGGTCATTCATTTATCAAGAAGTGGATGAAAAAGACATCGAGATCACCATTTATGCGGAAGAAGTAAGCCATCTAGATTCAAATCAAATTTAGTCACTAATACCGGATATAAAATCTCTTTTGATTACCAGGTATCATAATTATTTCTCAGATAATATTGGGTATAAAACCTTTTTTGATTGTTGGTTAATACTAAATGCTAACATATCTTTTATCTTTATACAATGTCATTCTTATAAAAGTTAGTGATTATTTGTCTTCAAATCACGAAATATCCTCTGGGTGTTTTGGTAAATGGTAATGATTTTTTTTCTTGTAGTTAATTGGTATTGATGTTTTAACATATTCGGTTTCAAGATGGAAGTGGATATGTGATTTGGGTTTAGTAAGTTATTACAATTTTTACAATTTTTTTCTTTAGGGGCTGATCTAGGATTTTCTTTTCCCCTGGTATCATTTCTCTCTTCCCAAAGTTATTATATGCTACACTGTTTGTATCAGAACGTAAATTGTTCTTTTTCAGTTCTAGAAATGCAAAAATTTTCTTTATATGGGTTAGAATACAATGTATCTTCCAAATCAAGAAACGTCTAATGTTCTTGGAATCTAACTTGAAAAAATGTAAAGTAGTTTATGTTTATAGGTTGCAGAATTGGACCAGAAGAATTTTGAGGCCACTCGGGCACATACAATGCAAAAAAGACATTCTGGAGAAAAAGCTTGCTGAAATTCAGAAGGTTCTATCGGTAATGCAGGTTGGTGCTTCCTTTATTAAGATTCTTTGTTGCCTGATGAATCTATCAATATTTATTTGTAGATTTGTAAAATAGTTATATTGAAGATTTGTGTGATAACGAGCCTTCATCCAAGTTAAAGGTTTATTTTTTGGTTCATTGAGAAAGGTATTGAACATTGGTTTTGTTGGGGTTTACTCATTACTCCATTTTTGTTGGATAGTCTTTGTTTTTTCAAAAGTACATAAAATAGAGGATCAGATGTTGAGTAAAAAAACAGATTTAAAGATATGGAAATTGCACTCTGTTTTAGGATTTGGATTAAAGTTCTTCAAGTGGTTAAATGGTAACTGTCCAGATTTATCTTTCAATTTTATTTAAATAAATTTCCTAATTTATCTCTTATTTTTGTACTACTTTAGATATTCAAGTGATGGAAATATGGAGTAGTTGCAGTGATTGTTTTGTCATGGATGATTTTGGTTCATACTCAACTTCTAAAATGGTTACCTTGAGTAAGTTTATCTTTGTGTTTCATTTATATTTAATTAGATGTTTGGCTTCAAACATTTGTATTTAGTTTGATATTGGTTGCCCAATTATGGAAGCATATGTGACTTCTTGTGTCCAGAAAATTCGGTTGTTGTTAAAAGGAAATAAAATGAAACTTAGCACACTGGAGTACTCATTAGATTTGGCTGGTGTATTCTTGAAAAAACAAAATTCTTTTGACTATTGATAAAATGATAAAATGAGTGTAAATGTTGTTAATTTATTGTGCAATGGTTTTTTTTCGATTTGTATATAAAAAGAACACCAAGGTTGATTTAGATTTTGTAATCCTTTTGTTTAACTGAAAAATGGATGATGTTTTGGAGCAACAGTTAGAAAAAGGAAAAGAACAATGTTTACATTGAATAAATTTTTGTGTTACAAAGAGTTATTGACTATGGTATAACCACCAAGTGACTAATTTTTTGTATCTTGAGATATCACTATACCATATTACAATTTTTCTCTCTATATCTTCAAATTTAATTATGTTGATTTTCTTTTATTATATTATTTTGATATCTATCTATACATTTATGATTAACAAAATTTATGATATAATTTTACTTAGATGTTTTGCTTTGATTATTTGTTTCCAATAACTAATAGTAACGATTAAAACAATTATATAGGAAAATTTATTTTAAAATAAATGATAAATAAATGCATTTAAAATGGTTTGTTAGTTGATCTACGGATTTAAAAATATTAATGGACAACATCAATAAACACCATGAAACAATTGATAAATAAGTGCATTCAAAATGGTCAATTAGTTTGTGTATGGGTTTAAAATACTAATGGACAAAGTTAATAAGCATCTAATATGTTTCAACTTATAAAAATATGCAATCATGGAGTATATTCAATCATTCCCTCAAACTACCCCTGGAATTCCTGAATTCCCTACCCTAACAAATTTCATGGCATCATCAATGCAAAAGTGCTTAAGAACTTATTGAATCAAACACTACACACGATTAATCCGAAAAGAACAACATATTAGACCCAAAAAAGTTCATCAAAAAAATTAATCGCCATCTAAAAACAATTATATATATAATGAATTATACTCCTTCGCTGCATCATGAGGCTCCAATCGGTTCTGACGTTGATTCCAAAGTTTAAACGATTGTTGTAACCGGTTTTGGTACTAAGCATTTATAATTACATCTCCAAACACTTAGACAAAGTGTATGTGTATGTAATGATGGTTCTCAGTAAAATAAGGGTGGAGGAGGTGGGTCATGGTACAAACCATGAAGGGAAAGTTGGATGACCAAAAGAAAACTAATATTCGGTTCTGACACTCCTCGGTACAACCCAAAAACAGAATACTCGAACCTAAAGGGAACAAACCACAAAAAGAAAACTATCTTTGGTTTTTGACACGTCTCATTACCTACGACTACGACTGAAACATGAATGTCTGATAAACCATTTGTAAAAAAGACCTAATCTCCTCTAGAAACTGAATTATGAGAAAAGTATTTGCACCCATCGCTTGGTGCAGGCAAACGACTAGTATGTACATATATATATATATATATATATATATATATATATATATATATATATATATATATATATATATATATATATATATATTATATGTGTGTGTGTACTCGTGCAAAGCGGCAACAATAAATAGCTCTTTTGAGAATAGTGTTCTTACGGGGAAATATTTATTAAATTTTATTATTAGTTATTATGTAAAAATAGTTACCACTTTTAAATAAAATGATTGTGTTTAAACCTTATATTTATATTGCATGTTTATACATTTAATGTAGTTAATTAATACAAGTGTCTTTTTTTTTGTAAACAACATAGAGAATAGTGTAGTGGTGTTGGTTGAGGGATGTTGTGTTGATATGGCTAACTCTTATGTATATACCTGATAGCCTAAAAATGTAGGTGAAGTTTCATAGCTAATCAGTTTTCAGTTTAACAAATTTAAATTAATTTATATATATACATGAATTTAATACTTTAAAATTATCATTTTGCTCCAAATTAATTTTCTTAATAACTTTCCTTAATTCTAGTCTGCAAATTTTTGGTAAGTATTAATGATAATTACACAAAATTGATTTGTACAAAAAAAACTTTGTAACTTATATCTTTTAAATTCAAGATATGATTAATATGCTTTATAATATAGTATAAGATATATATATATACACCTTAATAAGCATTTAACATGTTTTGCTGAATTTTAAGAGGTACAACCTACTATACAGTATGTACAATAACTTTATGTTATGCGGTCAACATAAATTTTATTGACTCAATCCCTCATCCCCTATCCGGTCTAACAAACTCCCCCAACCTTTCTTATCTGGTCAAACATGTGAATTAGTCAAACTTAAAGCATCGTTCCTCAATTTTAGCCAATTGAATTTATCAAAACCATCAATTACATCGGTTAGACTGACATTATATAGCTCTTTCATATTGCAGATTCAATTGGCATCTCCGATTTCTCCATTCTCTTCCCATGTTCATCCCTATCTCCCTTCCTGGTTCATCGAAACAGCCATTGGTGACCTAACCCCAAATTGGTGATCTTAACCTCGCGCAGTAATCAAATCCTGAAGTAATCACATATACACTTGAAAGAGGTATCTCGGCCCCTATCTCCTTATATGATGACCAAAAATTCTCATTTTTTTTTCTCCCCTACCTCCCATTTTCTCCATTTCAGTAACCTCTAACATGTTTACTCTCTACACAACAACCGATGACCACAACAATCGTGTCGCTATATCTGCATGCTACACGTAGCAGCCGCCGCCACCACAATCAGCTGCCACTTGCCTCTTCTAGGATCTAAGGAGAATTTTTGGAGGATCACCATTCAATATGTACTATTGTAAGTTCTTCAGATTAATTGATATTTTGTTTATTTAATTTTACTTTGGTATGAAAATAGATCAAAACAGGCAAAACCTAAGGATCTCAGAGTCGATTGTGACAACCCAAAATTTTCCATCCAGTTCAGTCTAACAATTCATTGAAATTCAAACTCATTTCTGTTATCTTTTAGCATAATTAGGAGTTTATTTGAGCATTCTGAGCCTTGTACACTTAAGGAATAAGTGTCGGGGTTTATCGGTTGAAGTTATAGCTCAAGGAAATGACCTTAAACATCATTGCAAGGAGTTCATGGCCAACACATGGGAGTTTACGGCCGTAAACTCCATGTGGGCTGTAACTCTTGCCTATATGGTGAAAGAGTGGCCATTTGTTCATTCTTTCCTTCCATTTGGCCCAAATCCTCTCAAGTATCATCCCGATCTTCAAATCTCGTAAGCTTATTGTCTTAACTAGTTGATATCTTGCATGAACTAGTAATCTTACATGATTTCATCCATGAAATCATTCCATTTTGTAGATTTTCAGTTTCACCAAGAACACACACTCGTGTTCTTGGCCAGAAACGACCATTCAAGCTCCTAGATCGTAAGTACTCTTGACCCAACTCATTGTACACTAGGTTTATCATGTTTAGGACTTGGAAAACATAAGAAATCAAGAGAATCAAGGAGTTTACATCCAAGACATGTTCTTGGGCCGTAAACCCCTTTTAAGGGGGCAAATGACACCCTAACACTCTAGTAAGCCTTGATTTTTAGCATAGAACATTACACCATGGACCTAAGTACCAAGATTCACGAAATGGTACTCCTTACCATGAGTTTACGGCCGTAAACTCATGGGGGAGTGGTCCCAGGGCCGTGAACATTAAGCAAGGCCATTTTAGGGCCTTAAACCCACCCAAACACTTGTTTAAGCTTTGAAGCACTTAACCACTTAAGTTGTAATAGCTTTGAGCATCATTTAGTGACCCAATTGAGAGTTTACGACTAGGAGTTTACTCCCCTAGGCCGTAAACTCCAACACACATGGTCTTTGGACCATAAACTCCCGTATGAGGCTTTGCACTCCTTTGTTGCAACCCGATAGCCTCCTAGCACTTGACCAAAGTGTTTTCCTCGCAATAAGATATTTATACATGATTAATTAGTGTTAAAATCACTAATTGTTTATATACATATGTCTTCATATGTTATTAGGATCATTGTGTCTGTCTAAGTCTTCACTTGACACCAAGCACTTGTCTGATACTTCCTTCCGATCTATTCACTGCAGGTGAGTTCATACCCCTTGAATTAACCTTTTAAATGTTTCTAAATGTTTTTAAATGCTTTATGGTGGGATACAAGTTGAAACATGCTAGTTATTATATCAATCACATGTGATTAATAACTAACATGCAAATGGATTTACTATACGTTACCCGTTTTACCAAACGGATTTCTTCAAATGATTTTCATAGACGTTATATATGTTTAAAACTCTTTATTAAACTTTTTATTATACACTGTATGTTTCATTTCAAACTCTTTACAATTGTGTTTCAAACAAAGTTTTCTTTATACTTAAACTGTTTTATCAAACAAATACTTTCAAACGTTTTATAAACTGACATCAAGTCGATCTTTCCTTAGATATTAATCTTTTCAAAGGTTTTACAAAACTTATGTTATGCTTTTATATTATCAATTGCATGTCTATGTATGTATAGTTATATAAGCAATGTTTAAAAGGCTTAGGAGGGCCTGCTCGCCCTATTTCCTTTTTGCCGTTGAGATGTGGTCTGGTGGGGTATCGGGTATCCGTCCGAAGGTCGTTTAAATATTAGTTATATATCATGTGTACATATATAGTCATAAAGGTTCTTCCAGTTCATTCAATACCCTTGGGTAGCAAGGGTATACTTCCATGTTCATACGTACCAGTTACATTACTAGTAAGCTACCATATGGGTAGTTTAGGAAGATATTAGAACTATTACTAGAACGCGATATCATACAATGAGTCAGTTCATTCATGAGTCAATACTTGCTAGATAGAGAGAGAACACACATTACAGCTAGTACACACAGTACATTACTATACATGCTAGATAGAGAGAGAACACATGTTACAGCTAGCACACGCAGAACATTACAGTACATTACTATACTATTACATAGATATGTTTACATGGTTACATTTACATGAATACGTTTACATATATACGCTTACATGAGTACGTTTACATACATACTTTTACATGGATACTATAACAAAAAATTCTCCTTCTTATCCTTATTTTGTGATACATTCACATAATCGACGAGATAGATTGGATTTATTATCCTAGTACCAAAGGATACTTTGCGGGATTAACCATTCTTGGAATCTCTGCTAGCTACAGAGGTAAAAGCACATCCAAGGATGTCAACGGTTGATACCATTACAGGTATACTTTAAGGGACTAACTATTCCTACACCCAGTTGTTAGCAACAGAGGTAAATGTACATCTACGGATGTCTTCAGTTAACACTGTTAGTTATCTTAGTACAAAAGGATAATACTTAGGTTATTTCTATTATTACCTTTATCTTGTGACTCATTCACATAACCGATGAGGTGAATTATATTTGAGTATCCTAGTACCAAAGGATACAAATTCTTATAATAATAATAATAATAATAATAATAATAATAGTAGCACAGTCGGGTCTTGGTAGAAGGCTACATTTAGAACAGTTAGGTCTTGGTAGAAGGCTACATTCATAACAGTTAGGTCTTGGTAGAAGACTCCCTTTTATACTAGTAGGAATCATAGGGATTTCTAGGGTTTTTCAAACATTTACAATTGTTTTACAAACATTTTCATACTTATACGAACTTTCTTTCAAAACAATTTCAAGTCTTTCATTACAAGTTTTACAAATTAAAGACACATTAATACTTATGAATTCACCAGCTTTTTGGCTGATACTCGCTTTCAAAATAACTTGTAATCTCAGGTCACAAATAGACAGGTACGACGACCAGGTTTTATGAAGACGGAGTAGTTCAGACTCGTCTTTTATTTTGATTGCTCATATTATTTTTGTATACTATGAAAAAACACACTTATAATTAAAATTATACTATTAATGCAATGGATGATGTTGTTGCCTGTTTACTACTTTGCATTGTTGTGATACTTTACATGACGTCCTCCGCCCCAGAACGTTTCCGCCGTTCTTGGTTTTGGGGTGTGACAGATTGGTAACAGAGCATTGTTTATAGTGAATTAAGTATATCAACCCATAAAAGATATACTAACTATAAATACATATGGATTAAAAATACTCTGGCCAAGAGTTTATACTTTAAATAATAAAATATTTGATTTAGTATACGTTTCTGCATTCATACTAAAATCCGTGTCACAATGACAAGAACAAAAGTATTACGATTGTTGAATATCACAGGTAAGCTCGGGGATGTATGGTCAGTCTTGGGAGTGGCATAGCCTGATCAACTATGCTGGTCCGAGGAGTGATTAGCATATGCCCGAGAATGGTTGTGATATTGCGACAAGTCTAAAAGCTTACCAACACCACCACAATGAAATACCATAGGGGTATTTGGTCTTACTGTAAGTACTTTATACTTGAGAACTAAAGGAAAAGAGGATCTTCAGTGCTAGTTCAATAGTTGCTAAGTGGATACATTAAGTTATATGTAACTAGGATGATATAGACTCAGAATCTGTGAAATTTTGCTTTACCCCTGTTCCTCGTGATTTTGGAGTTAAGGTCACTTATTCGAAGGCCTATCCTGTTGATTACATATAATTGGTATGCACTTTACAAATAGTGACGTAACTAATAAATATCTTCTTATAATTATCTAGATAGTTCGTCTAAGGAAATACTTCTTGACCCCAAATCTCGCGTAATAACATGGTTGGACTCCATCCCCACAACTAGGGGTGTTCAAAAATATCCGCATCCGAAATATCCGATCCGAAAATCCGAAAATCTGATCCGAAATTATCCGAAATTTCGGATATCCGGATTTTCGGATATCCGAATTTCGGATATCCAAATTTTCGGATTCGGATACGGATAGTGAATTTATAAAGTTTCGGATATTTCGGATATCCGATATCCGAAAAAAATAATTTTTCTTTATTTTTTAGTATTTTAAAATGAGAAATTAGAAACATTGACATGCTTAATGGACTAATGTTCCCCACCATTTTCAATTTTTTCGTGACCATTCTTTCCAAACTTTTATTGCAAACCTTTCCTTTTACAATCGTTATACATTTGTTTGTTATAATCCAGGTTCGTTGGCTTATAATCAAAAACTATTTAGTAAATGCTACATATATTTATTTGTTGCTATCGATATCCATCTATGTCGCAAGATTTAACATAGTTGCTATTATTAATTTTAAGAGTTGCGGTGATTTTACGGATCGGATGTTCGGATGCGGTTTAAAATTAATGAAATTCGGATATCCGATTTAATATCCGAATCCGTATCCGAAATTTCGGATATCCGAAATTTCGGATACGGATTCGGATATCAAAAATCAACTATCCGAATTTTCGGATATCCGAAATTCGGATATCCGGTTTTGAACACCCCTACCCACAGCAACCCGTACCTTCCGAACGAAGTCAATGCTGGATGGTTTGGAGAAAAACCAGAGAATGATCATCCTATCCCTTTGAATGATCACATGATGAAGACCTTTCGGATAGTGTTAAATCCGAACCCGAAGTTGATAACCTGCCCCAGGTAGCTCCCTTTTCCAAATCCTAACCCTCGTCCGGCTTTTCATGGCCCGACGCCTCCTTTGGTAGAATGCTTGGAAACATGGAGCGAAGAGCAAGATCAATCTACGCCGTTTAATGGGGACCGAAGCTTCTACAACGTACATGAAGGGAGCTCAGTAAACAGAGTTCTACCAATCCTAATCCGTAGAGTTGCCCGAAGTGAAATTCAGGGCAGGACGACTCTCCAACATATCACAGAGGTTGATTCCAATGCGCAAATGCATACCCTCCGTACCAATCGCCTTGAACACACTCACGAGAGATCTGAGAGAAACCATGAAACCCTGCTGCAAGCCCTGGCTGAAACTCGAGCCGAAGTCATAGAGCTCTGAGTACGTCAGAGGATGTACGAAAGATACCTACTCGATATGAAACATCAACTAACTGAACTAAGGGTTCACCATAGGGGTGACCGTCGCCGTTAAGAGATACTTTACTTTACTTCCTTGTTTTAAAGAACTATACTCCTTCCTATATTCTGTGTAGCACTTTCCTATGTGACTACTTTGTACTGTAAGTACTGTTAGTTAGACCTTTATGCTGTCAGGGACTTTTTCTACTTCAGATGTGATGTAAGACCCTCTGCAAGGTCAATCTTCCCGATCTTATTACATCTTAAACATCAACGATAGTGGCAGCCGACTAACTTATGTGTCACTCTTTTGGTTCAAATACTTTCATCATACCTTCATTTGACTCTATCTGAAACATGATTTAGTCAAGTCATTGGACTACAGTAATTTAACTCCGGAGACATTTCCAATTCTCTTTCAGTGGTTGGATCATGTTATTCACCAACCAACGATACCTCGGCTTGAATGACAAACGTCTTGAGACCATTCTACGAACTTACTTCTAGTCCTTCTAAGGACTGAATCATAGGGATGTAGGTCGGACCTTTGCAAACATACTTCCATTCCGAACTAGGACTGCATCATAGGGATGTAGGTCAAACCTTTGTGAACATATTTCCATTCCGTACAAGGACTGCATCATAGGGATGTAGGTCAAACCTTCGAGATCATACGCTTAATTCTTCATTGAACAATCAACGTACATCCAGAATCAATAGTAGCCTTTAGTAGGAAATCTTAGTTCATCGAAAGAGATTCGTAAGAAGATTATTATTATTATGACTTTCCATCGCTCATACATTCCCGAGTTATATATAACGAAGACCTGGTAGACAATAGAATGTAAGATTTCTAACTTAGTTTCTTTTCCCCGTTGGGATATGGGACTAGAGTAGAATCACACATTTTATTATCCGCCCATTCTTGATTATATCATAACGTGTATAAGCTAAGTTTTCATGTATAATAACCCAGTTCTTATCCAGAATCAAAATGATACAAGAACCGTTCGGACAGTTTAACGACTACTCAGCAACAGAATGAAAAGACCAAGTCTCTCCCCTTTGGGAGCTCTGGTCTTATTCTTCAAGAAGACAGAATTCAGGGGTGCAATCATACCAGCACTAATGCACCGGATCCCATCAGAACTCCATAGTTAAGCGTGCATGGGCGAGAGTAGTACTAGTATGGGAAACATTTAGGAAGTCCTCGTGGTACAGATCTCAACATGACTTCCATTAGATATAGATGAGTCGGTTGACCAACTGCAAAGAATTATTTACCTTTCAGAGATAGACCTGAGATCCGAATATCACCAGTTGCGAGTGTTAGTGAAGGATGTTCTTAGGACAATCTTCCAAACTCGATACGGACACTACGAGCCGTAGTGATACCCCTCGGATAGGACCAATACGCTCGTAGTATTCATGAACTTAATGAATAGGGTAAGCCATTCTTACTTGGACCAGTTCGTCATTGTCCTTGTAAATGACCTACTTATCTACCCTCGTAGTAAGAAGGAAATCATAAAGAGCATCTACGACAAACCATGGAAACATTACGATCAGAGAAGCTTTATGTGAAGTTCTCTAAATACGAGTTTTAGAATGGAAGAGTCGAATTCCTAAGACACACTATTGGTGATGTGGGAATTCTTGAAGACCCTTCCAAAGATCAAAACCGTTGAGAATTTTTCAGCACCGAAGACACCGACGAGGATTCGCCAAATTCTGGGTCTAGCTGACCTACTGTCGAGAGTTCATCCAGAACTCCTCGCAAATCACGCAACCTCTTATGACTTTGACTCAGAAGGGAGTGGCCCTTGACTGGGAAGACAAGCAAGAGGAAGAAAACCTTGGAATTCCATGTGAAAGGCCAAATCCTTTTTGAAGTCTCACTCTGGGAAGGCTTTATATGCTTTGGAAAGCGTGGTAAGCTAAATCCAAAATAATAGGACCTCCGAGATTCTTGCCAGAATCGGTCTTGTAACTCACAAACCCAACCTACACCGCGAGCTCAGTAACGTACATCTTACCCTTCACGTCTCAAACTTTGAAAACGTACCTTTCCGTCAGGACTCTCGTAATCCCACTCGAAGAGATCGAGATCAACGAGATCCTCGCCTTCGTGGAAGAACCGTAGTGACCATCGACCAAGTGGTCAAGCGAACGAAGCAACGCCGCCTCCCATTAGTGAAGGTTCGTTAGGATACCAACCGAGAACCCGGATTCACTTATGAGCGCGAGAACCAGTCGATTAGGAAGTTTCCCCACCTCTTGACTCGATCATTCATACCTACTTCCTTACCTAAATTCTAATTTCGGGACGAAATTCCCTCTAACAGGGGGATGATGTGACAACCTAAAATTTTCCATCCAGTTCAGTCTAACAATTCATTGAAAGTCAAACTCATTGCTGTTATATTTTAGCACAATTAGGAGTTTATTTGAGCATTCTGAGCCTTGTACACTTAAGGAATAAGTGTCAAGGTTTATCGGCTGAAGTTATAGCTCAAGGAAATGACCTTAAACACCATTGCAAGGAGTTCATGGCCAACACATGGGAGTTTATGGCCGTAAACTCCATGTGGGCCGTAAACTCTTGCCTATATGGTGAAAGAGTGGCCATTTGTTCATTACTTCCTTCCATTTGGCCCAAATCCTCTCAAGTATCATCCCGATCTTCAAATCTCGTAAGCTTATTGTCTTAACTAGTTGATATCTTGCATGAACTAGTAATGGTGTTAGGTCTTCATTATGTATGCAGAAGGCTTCTTTATGTATGCAGAAGGCTTCTTGTTGAAGCTGCCCTAGGATGTCTAGAATCTTGAAAAGAAGTCGCGTAAACCATAGTGTTGGTCATTGAAGATAATGGATTGAAAATTCGGTATCAGAACTTCTGAAGGGGTTGGGACATCTTCACAGGTTTTTATTTTAATTCTTACTTGTAATTGATTTGATTATTTTTATCTTTTTGTATTTTTATCTTATAAATATCTTGGGTTAAGGCTTTATCATATTAGGTTTGTTCCTAAAAAGGTTTTTAATATGTTTCTCTATTGTGTTTTCTTTGTAGGTTCAAAGAACTCAACCAAGAGGGCTAATGAGAAAGTGGAATCTGATTTCTGATTGTCATTTTTGAACTTGGAAGAAAGGCTTTTGAGTAGGTAGAATCATAAACCATAGGCGGTCATCACAGTCCTCAAACACCTACATCTCTAGCAACAAACCACCATCATGAAGATCTTTAGTAATCTTGGTCCTCTCTCTCTCTCTCTCTCTCTCTCTCTCTCTCTCTCTCTCTGGTTTTAGATCATAGATCCACTAACAAAATTCCAAACTAATAACAAGGGTAAACTTGATTTTTTTGAAAATTGGTTGTAATATATGTATTTTTTGTCAATATGGGTTCATGTGTTCGACTTATGCATTTGTTATGGTTTACTGAACCTTTTTTTTTTTGCTGTTGCAATTTCTTCCTATATTGAATCAGTAACATTTACAGTCACATTTCTTATAACCTCTTATTTGTAAATTATAATTACAATATTACCATTCAGTCTTTGGCAGATTTAAACCAATTTTTCTTTCATATTCTCTATAATGAACCTACTAAAACTCACAATCCGTAAAAGACAACAACTTTTGTTTCTTTATTGATGTTTTTAGTGTTCTAATCATCAAATCACCACCATTAACTAGGATTGAAATAGTTGATTTCTTTTTTTAATTAATGTTGCCACTAAAATTTTCAATGTAATACGGTTCAAGAAGATACTTGGGTAGCTGCTTTTGGGAAAAATGGTATGCATCATGGTTAGGTGATTCATGATGATGTGATTTACCAGATTTTAGTTTTTTATAGATCTGAATTGGTCCAAGTTTGTATACATGTGTGTAGATATGAGTTTATAAATATGTGTTTGTATAGATATGGTAAATATTAATCATTTTTTTCATCTGTTTTTTTAGATAAATGATTTTGCAGCAAATGGATGATACTAAAAGAATTCATAAAGGTCTATGAACTAACAAGTTTACAATGGTACATATATTAGATGGGATTTGAAGGTTGGTACTTCTATTAATTTGTTTATTATAACAACCTACTTTCATTTCTTCATATTAAAGCTTTTCATTTGATAGGAACAAGTTGAAAAGAAATATGTTTACCTTAATATGTCATCATATTATGAATTTGTCAAACCGTCATGTGTGCTCAAGTTCTCTCTCATCCATGGATAAACAGAGGGGAACACCTTTTATACCTTTTCAATCTGGTGCTATATTAAAAAAAAAACAATTCTTCCCTCGCTTATATGGAATTCCCCAAGAAAGCTTATCCCTACTTTTCTGTTTCTTGCTGTAAGGTTTGTTGATATTCCCAAATTATGTGAAGTGTGAACCAAGAAATACATTTGCTGATAATATGAGGATTGTTTGCTATACATGTGAGTTATTCCAATGTGAATTATTTTTTGATAGATAGTGGAATTAGTTTCTTAGAATGTATTTTGTTGAGCCATGTAAATGGTTTGCTATACAGGTGAATAGCTGAAGTTGAAATAAAAAAGGAAAAACACAAGGAGCAGTGTGCAGTCCGATGGATTTTTCTCTACAAGTTGACGGTAGATTTTGCAACGATAATTTGTGCCACATGCCCGAGATATAGAAGGAAGAACGTTCTATTTTTAGTGGATTTTTATTCGAGCAAGTAACTTTGTCTCTGGTTGGAAGGATGAATATGTAACTTTGTTTCTGAGTAACTTTATCCATTTTTATATTTTAAAAAGTTAAAGAGGTCAATAAAGTTTAATTGTCCAATGAAATGTTAAAGATGATTATTAAATGAATGAAAAAGGTGAGTCGTTTTATAATCTTTCTTCGATAAAGTTGAACTTATACCTATTCCATGTTTCTTAAAGAAAGTTGAACATATATGAATTGAAGTGTTATATGACTCTTATTGGAATAAATTTTAAAGAATGCTTAAGAGAAACAATAAAAACAAAATTTCATAAAGAACACAAGAGAACACTATCAAAATATGGATTTTTTGTTAAAAGTAAAAATTTTATTAAACAAAATTGAACTTATATTGTATTCAACTTTATACGACCCTTATTGAAATAAATATTAAGAAGGCTTGAGAAACCCTAGAAATTGAAAATCTAAAAGTGAAAAAGTGAATATTATCTTAACTAAGAATTTTTTGTTCAAAATAAGAATTTACTCGCACCCGTCGCTTGGCGGGGGTAAACGGCTAGTTGTTTAAAATGTATGAGTTAACAACTAACCACTACAACTATTAGGTTCTGCAAAAGAAAAAATAACAATAATAGATTAATATCAAAAACCAAACATCTAAAACATTTTGGAAACCGTAGGTTTGGTTTTGCGTTTAAAAAAGACTAACTTTTTAGGTTTGGTTTGATAATTTGATTATATAAAACCCAAAAAACATAACCAAATAGGGATGGACATATGGACCGGGGAACCGGCCGGAACCAGAACCGACACCGGAACCCGATGGAACCGGTCGAGTTGAGACCGGGACGTTATTTTTGTGGATATTTGAAACCGGGAACCGGTAGGAACCGGAGCCGACATAACCGGAACCGGTAGAACCGGCAAAAACCGGAACCGTATAAAGCTATTTTTCGAGGACCGGTTCCAACATTTGAAGACACGACAAGAACCAGTAGGAACTGGGAACCGGTATAACCGCCGGACCGGTTAGGTTCTTGATTTTGGCCGAAGCCGGTTCCTGGGTCCGGTTCGGTTCCGGCCAGTTCGGTCCTTTTGCTCATCCCTATAACCAAACAACATCCTTATATATGTACAAATTTAAATGATGAATATATTATAAATTAAAATTAGTATATATCTTAAAATGTTCCATGAGAATTGATAATTATATATCTTAAAATGTTCCAAGAGAATTGATAATTATGATAATGAAAATATGTTTAAATCTTGTATATAAACACTAATATATGGGACCTGAAATTAATAGAATTATTAAATACTACTATAATAAAGTTTATCAAGTAAATAATAAAGAAAATGTATGTATATAATGATTTTCGTAGAATTAACCAGAATCATAAAGGCTTTTTTTATTTTTTATTTTGAAGCAAATGGCATGCCTAATAAAAGATTGAAAGGAAGAAACAAAGCTTATATAGAAATTCTACATATTAAAACTTTTCTATATTAGTTTGAAAAGAAGATATAACGAGATTCAAACCTGCCTTGGTAAAGTAAAGAGATTTCCTAGCCAGCCAACCAACTCAATGTAAGATAATTTTTTTTTTAAATTTTAAATGCATTTAAAATATATACAAGTGAAATTTAATTTAAGAGCCCCAACCCTACTGAGGCCATGGGTCATCGTCCAACTTGTCCATTCTATTGGGCCGGGCCTGACAAGCACAAACAAAGGCTTGTCAATGACCATTGTTGCAACCTTATGAAGTGATGAGGAGATCCCCGGAGGTTGTCGCCCCTTCTTCTATGATCCGATTGCCTCGTCTCTTCTTCTTTGACCCGATTATGGATAGACTCGCGATTTTCAATTGAATGGAAGATTTGCTTTTGAATAATTAATTATAAGGACTATTGGCACAGCTTACTGTCCATTTGTTTTCTGTCGATGTGTATTGACTTTTTTATATCTTATTTGAATTAATACAAATGCATAACTGTCCTCTTACCTTAAAAATTCATGGTTGTATAAAAATGTTGTGAATATATATCACCTCTGTTTACGAAAACCTCAACTACTTTTCAGTGTTTGTTTACTTCCATATTACATATTGCAACAAAAACAATACTTAAATTAACTAAACTTATTTTAGAAGAGTAAATTACACGAGTAGTCCCTATGGTTTGGGGTAATTTGTATATTTGGTCCCTAACTTATATTTTTAACTCGAAAAGTCCCTATTGCATGTTTTTGTTGCGCGTTTGCTCATTGTCTTACATAAAAAGACTATTTTGCCATTGATTTTTAAATTTATTTAAAAAAAACACAACCCCAACCTCACTTCCACTTCACCTTTTCTTATTTTACATATCCCATCTTATTTAAATAAATTAAAACAATCAATGGCAAAATAGTCTTTTTAGGTAAGACATGGACCAAACACGCAACAAAAGCAAGTAATAGAGACTTTCCGAGTTAAAAAAATAAGTTATGGATCAAACGTGCAAATTACCACAAACTATAGGGACCATTTGTGTAATTTACTCATTTTAGAAAGATAAGAAACTAGTAAATTTAATTTAAAGCTAAACTAAAAAAAATAATAATAATTAAAGAGCTGTAAGTCTAAGATTTACAAGTAGAGATTACATTTTTTTACGTTACGATCTTTTATAAAAAAATGATGATAACTAAAAATGAACGAATTCAATCTTACTTGTTGGTGCCATTAAAATTCGACCACATGTATTATCGAAGTAGCTTTTTAGCAAAAAAGGCCACATGGGGAATTTTTGACGTTGACGTTGACCATGACTTTCCTACAAAATCATGTGTAAAACTCATTACTCTCCTTTCATAAAAAGAAGAAGGTTGCTTCAACTTTGAGCATCAGACATTCACACTTCAAGAATCTCATGTATTTTTATTCTTCAAATCCATCGATTGGTGACTTCATGTTTTTGTGATTCCATTGAAGGGAAGTAAGCAGCCGGAGAGATGAATATCGCAACTACAAGCTCAGGTCCTGGAGTAAACAACCACCACCACCAACAGAACCAAATCGTCATTCCGATGCCACCACCAATGCCGCCACCACCGAATCTACCTCGATCAGATCTACTTGAAGGTAGGACAAGTATAAGTTGAACTGAACACACGCCATTTAGCGAAAATTTACAAAACGCTACTCTATCTCTATGCAACGTGAAAATTAAATTCAGATAAAGTAAAGTGAAATCTGTCAGTTTCTTGGAATTTAGGATGGATTTTGGGTGGTCGTGGTCGTTTTCATTGATCGATTTGAATTTTGTGGTTTTGTTTTGTTTTCCCACGCATTTGATTATAATATTCAACTACTATCAATTCCGTTGCTTCATATCTTCTTCACTATCGTGAGTACCCTAATGATTGGGTGGATGTAATTCTAACCTGCTTTTTGAAAACGCTTAATTTGAAGGAAGTAGAGAAGACTACATCAAGATTGGTGTTCCACTTTATGAAGCATCAATCATAGGCAATTGGAAAGCTGCAAAACCCATCCTTGACAAACAACCAGAACTGATACGTTTTGCTATAACTGAAAATTACGAAACACCCCTTCACATTGCAGCATCAGCAGAAAGCACCAAAGCCGTGGAAGAGTTTGTGGAAAATTTAGTGAATTTGATGGAAAAGAATGATTTGGAACTACAAAATAAAAGTTACAATACTGCACTTGGTTTAGCAGCTGCAGCAGGAAACGTGAAAATAGCCATGGTAATGGTGAAAAAGAACAGAGCTGTGATGGAAATCCCTGGTAGTAATAGAACAATGCCACTCTATGTGGCTGCTTTATTTGCAAAACCAGATATGGTGAGATATCTCTATCATAATTCTAATAAGTTATCGGGCGATTTTTGGAGTCATGAGAATCGGGGTTGGCTTCTACAAAAATGTGTTGAATCTGATATATTTGGTAAGTTGTTATTTCTTGCATTTACCATTCTCTTTTTTTCTTACAATTTTAGGGTCATAGGTATAGTGCTCCATAGCTAGAAAAATATTTTTGGATAACATTGTGTTTTTCCTTTGAATGCTTCATATTTTTTTAATCTTTACGATTTGATGATTAATTATTCTGCATATGCTAATAAAATTTCTCTCATTAAATGAAACAAAATCTTTTGTAGATGTTGCCACAAAAATAGTGAATGATCGCCCCGAACTCTATGCCAAAAAGGGACTACTCACAAATGTACTCTTTGTTTTGGCTCAAAAGACTCGTGCATTTAAACAGAAAAAACCACATATTTTCGTTAGAATCATCAACTCAAGTAAGTATGCTCGCTAGTCATATGCCATTTTGATATTACAAGAAAAATAACCCTTTCTTTGTTATTATATCAAATAATGGAGTGACATACTTTTCATATCCCTCTAATGCTTTAATATTATTGATTTAAGAAGTTCATGTATGTTCTTTAACTAACAGAAGGATATCAGAGCATGTTTTTTTTTCAAGAATAATTACTTTTAATATCATTACTTTTTGCTCATTTTTCTAATTTTTTTTTTCCTTTTGACCCGTTAAAAATAAAGTATAACCGAAACCGACTAATTACTACAAAGAATCTTCTTGGTTGTTGCTTTCAGTTTTTGCAGTCTTTCATGTGAAGGTAGGGTTTACAGAAAAGGAAAGTGAAGCCCTGCAATTATTAAGAATACTTTGGGAAAAAATCGCAATAATGCCCAAGAGTGAGATTGATGACATAATTCGAGGGCCACCTTTGGAAGTTCAAAAGCAAGGGGGTATAACGAGAAGCTATCCTTCTCGAGTACTTTTCACTGCTGCAAAAATGGGTAACATAAGGTTTATAATTGAGCTCATTCAGTCATATCCCGACCTAATTTGGAAGGTTGATGACAAAGGGCAAACTATATTTCACATTGCTATCAAACGTCGTCAAGCAAAGATCTATAATTTGCTATATGAGATTGGCTCAATGAAAGATTTAATTACTCCTATTAAGGACAAAAATGGGAATAACATGTTGCATTTAGTTGCCAAGAGTGCTAAGCCGAAACGATTTCAGAATGTGTCAGGAGTCGCTCTACAAATGCAACGTGAGTTATTATGGTTCAAGGTATGAGTTTCTTTTTGACTTAATACGACATCCTTGCACTTTTTTTACCAATAATAGCAATATTTACATTTTCTTACACATAATTGCAAATCATTATCCATAATAGCAACACAGTTACATTTCTTTACTAATAATAACAATATGTAACAAATTAAGTACATTGGTCATGTTGTTGATAAAATGCAAGTAGGTTGCTATTGTGAGTAAAAAACTAGTATGTTTCTATTATGTGTAAAAAATAAAATACATTGCTATTATTGAAAAAAAAATAAGTGTAAGTACACTGTTGTTAAGGGTAACAATAGCAACATGCTTATATTTCTTTGCCAATAAAACTATGTATTATATGTTTTCACTAATAGTAGCAACATACATATATTTTTTTACCCATAATAGCAATTTACTCACACTTCACCGTACTGGATATTGGCAACGTACATTTTCTTTAAATGTTACTATTATCGGTAAAAAAAAAAAAAGAGGATGTACTTTGCTATTATGTTAAGTAATTGCAACTACATTGCTGTTATGCGTACATATTGTTAGTGTTTCCATCGTTAAATACATTTTGCTATTATGGTTAAACAAAGTTAGATATATTGCTTATATTGGTTAAAAGAATAAAGCAGGTAGCTATTTGATATTATTTCCTCTAATTTTTTCTAATAAAAAGTGACTTGATATCATGATATGTATGTGTTGTAGGAGGTCGAGCGGATGATCCCACCTAATTACAGACAAAGAAAGAACGCTCAGGGCGAGACACCACACGACTTATTCACCAAAAAACATGAAACACTCGTTACCAAAGGCGAAGATTGGATGAAGAACACCGCCGCTCAGTGTATGGTGGTGGCAACTCTCATCGCCACCATCGTATTCGCCGCTGCTTTTACACTCCCCGGTGGTTACAACCAAAACAGCGGGATTCCCTTTTTCCGCCACAAACCAACACTCATTATATTTGTGATCGCAGATGCGGTTTCTTTAATATTCTCTTCCACCTCGGTGCTCATATTCTTATCCATCCTCACGTCTCGTTATGCTGAACGTGATTTCTTGGAATCGTTACCCAAAAAGCTGATGTTGGGTCTTGCAGCGCTTTTTCTTTCGATTGTGACTATGATGATTGCTTTTGGTGCGAGTTTTTTTCTGCTTTATAATAAGCATTTGAAATGGGTGCCCATCATTGTGGCGGGTTTGGCTTCTATTCCGGTGATTTTATTTGCGATATTGCAGTTTAGGCTTCTAGGGGATGTGTATCATTCCACTTATCAGTCTAGGTATCTATTTAAGCCCAAGAAACGTATGCTTTACTATTGAAAACATTGTAATGTTTGTTTGCTAAGTAATACAGTAAGTTATTTATTTAATCCCGTTGTAGATGAGATAGAACCGATGAGACAGGTTAAAGACCAACTGGATTGCGCTGTTTCTTATATTTATAATTTTAGCACTCTAAGTTATAATTCATGTAAATTTTATGACTTTTGTATTTTGGATGCTGTCATTTTTTTAGTGTTTGAAATTTTGTTTATTTCTACAAAACATCAAATAATAATCTTGTAATACTTAATATCACAAGAAATCAATAACATTTATAAGCTTTATAATGTATCCAATTAGTAATGTTTGTTTTACAAGAAAGGACCAAAAGGGACCGAAACATGACAATATAAACAAGACACATTGACTAACTTTTCATTTGAATGATGCTAGGCCACTTTGGACATTCGACCCTTTCGATCTAATAATAAGTTATTGTAATACCGAATTTGAACAAACCAAATTTTTTGCTAGTGATTCATGTGCCTCTCGTATTTAAATTGATTGTTTTGTTGGTAAGTGTAGGTTGTGACAAAACCTTTGATTGAAGCTTAATGTATCGACATGCTTATTTGTATAGTAAGTTTACATAAGCATTATATGGCAATAATTATTGAGATCAATAAGAGAAAATCAAATCATGATATCTTACGTATGAAATTATTTTATTACATAAATTGATGAAAAAATAAAATGTAATTAGTTGATTATATATTAACCCAAAGTTACCTTCATTAAGATGATATAATGATCATTTAAAGTATAAACAATTCAAATAGAGTTTTGCCATTAGGGTAAAATGTTTCAAAGTTGAAGGACCAGTATATGAAATTAGAACACTCTAGAGTCCAGAGTGTAGTCATCCAAATTGATCATAATCAGTTCGATCGCTCCTACTTTTTCATATAACATATTCATCAATTATTTTGCTTATGTATTTGTAACCATAGGGTTTCGATTTTGAGTTGAATTCGATCACCGGTTAATCATGTCTCTGAGGCCAAACGCCAGGACTGAGGTTCGCCGGAACCGGTACAAGGTGGCCGTAGATGCGGAGGAAGGAAGGCGGAGGAGGGAGGACAATATGGTTGAGATCCGTAAAAACAAGAGAGAGGAGAACTTGCTTAAGAAGCGTCAAGTTCAGCCGTCGTCACAGCCGCTGTCTACTGGTGCTCCTATTCAAACCGCCACAATCGAGAAAAAGGTCTCATTTCCCTTCCGTACAATTGAATTTCCAACTAACATGGTTTGATTTAGTTCGATGATGATTGGATTGATGTGTCTTGTTTAATCAGAAGGATCAGTCGAAACTTGTTAATTTTCTAGGTTTACACTGAGTACATAAAATTATTCAACACCTGCATCTCAAAATACGAATATGATTATACTGTAAATGAGTTGACAATATGAATTATTGTTTATTAAGTAGGCTTGAAGTATTGAACTTTTATCACGTATACACAGATGCATATGATCATCTTATTATACCATCAATGCTTGTGATTCTTCCTTGCTTATCTAATTTCATGGAATTCATGTTCACAAAAGCGTGGAATGACCTTCTTGTTTTTATTCCCTTGGGTTTTACCTTTTTATTTTTGCTTTTTGGGAGGGTTTGTAACTATTTGCTTATCTTTTGGGTGAAACACTTGTTTTTGTTCAACTGTTAAAATGATGTCGATCAACTTGCAGTTAGAAAGTCTTCCTTCAATGGTTGCTGGAGTCTATTCAAATGATGGCAATATGCAGCTAGAGGCAACTACCCAGTTTCGTAAATTGCTCTCTATAGGTATAAACAATGTTTTACATATCATTTTTGGATGTATTAATTATTATTCCTTTATGCATTCAAATCATCATATCTTTTTATCACAGAAAGGAGTCCACCAATTGAAGAAGTTATACAATCTGGAGTTGTGCCTAGGTTTGTAGAGTTCCTAATGAGGGAGGATTTTCCACAGCTTCAGGTATGAGTCCTATACAATTTGCATCTTTTCTGGTTGTTTAGTTGACTTTTATCTTGATTTGACTTTGAACAGTTTGAGGCTGCTTGGGCACTCACAAATATAGCTTCTGGCACTTCTGAGAATACCAAAGTGGTAATTGATCATGGAGCAGTTCCAATTTTTGTAAAGCTTCTTGCTTCTCCAAGTGATGATGTTCGTGAACAGGTAACATGTCGAATTGAAAATTGAAATCATCATTTAGGATATGTTTGATTGGATGGAATGGAATAAAGTCATAAAGCATTCCATTCCTTAGATATGGTGGAATCAGTTTCTCACTTATAAGTTATAACCACCTTTTTTTTGTTGTTGTTGTTGTAGGCTGTTTGGGCATTGGGGAATATTGCTGGAGATTCACCAAAATGTCGTGATCTTGTCTTAGGTCAAGGTGCATTAATGCCTTTATTGGCTCAATTGAATGAACATGCTAAACTTTCAATGCTGAGAAATGCCACATGGACATTATCAAACTTTTGTCGTGGAAAACCACAACCTCCATTTGAGCTGGTTTTTTCTTACTCTCTGATCTTTCTTCTTATTTCTATGGGCTACATGCAAGAAATAGCAACCTGCTTTCATTTATTTGTTGTACAAGAATAGAATAAAGCCTATAATAAATAAACAAAATGAACGTATGTTGCTATTTCTTGCATTTAACCCTATTTTGGGAGGTGGGATTACTAAAAGTGTATATAATTTGCAGACAAAACCAGCACTTCCTGCATTGGAAAGACTTGTTCATTCAAATGATGAAGAGGTGTTGACGGATGCATGTTGGGCTCTCTCTTATTTGTCTGATGGAACAAATGACAAAATTCAAGCTGTAATTGAGGCTGGTGTCTGTCAACGTCTTGTTGAGCTCCTCCTGTGAGTCCAACTAACTTTAATCTTCTTCTTATACTTTATCAAAATTACATTTTTACCCCTATCCCTCTTCCAGTATCCTTTCATTTTATACATTTTTTCTATTTTGGTTAATTCGTATAATCTATTAGACGTTAATAGTGATGGAAAATATCGTGTATAACAAAGTAAAAGATTTTTTTTATATCCTTGTTATAACAGCTGTTTTTGAGGGCTGTTGTAGGTTTTTTTTTGTTTGAATAAGTTGGTGGAATGCTGACGTGGCAATATCAACAAGTCATTATAAAACGTTTTTCATTTAAGAAGATCCTTTTGGTGTCTTTTTTGCTTGAAATTTCTTGACTGAAATGCTTGAAAGTTTGACTAATTTTATTTTCATTTTATTCTTCAGACATCCTTCTCCTTCAGTAATCATTCCTGCACTTCGAACTGTTGGGAATATTGTTACAGGCGATGATCACCAAACTCAGGTACAGATTTTACATTCTTTCCCCATTAAGTCCCAACTTTTTACAAATTTACCCTCAACCTTTTATTTTCCTTCCACTTCCCCACCAAATCTGCTGTCATTTTCACAAATATCTTTTAAACATCCTTTGTTGAATATTTATAACATCTTTTTAGCATTAGACAATAGTGAGAAAAACCTCAGCTACTTGAAATGATTTTTATTTATTTGCTTAAGAAACAAGTTGAAGACAACAATAAATGGTTAATGAATCTTTTTTTTTTTTTGTTTTTTTGTTTTTGTGTAGTGTATTATTGAGCATGGTGCACTTCCATATCTGTTGAGCTTGTTGACACATAACCATAAAAAGAGCATCAAGAAAGAAGCCTGTTGGACTATCTCAAACATAACTGCTGGAAACAAAGAACAGATACAGGTAAACTTCTAAGCATAATTTGTGTTAGTTGCATAAATTGGTTAAAAAGTAAAAAACAATGTTGCATAATCTGGTAAAAAAAAGTGAAACATTGCTGTATAAATAAGAGACATATAATCGATTCCCTATTCCAATGTTGCATATTTTGGTACTAGAATGAAATGTGATTGTAATGTATATTTCATTTAAAAAAACCATGAATTGGGAAAAAGGTGAAAGTTTTTTTCATTAAATTTATATGTTGATTCCATATTTTTTTTTATAAATTACAGGCTGTAATTGAAGCTGGGTTAATTGGTCCTTTAGTGAATCTGCTTCAGACAGCTGAATTCGACATAAAGAAAGAAGCTGCTTGGGCAATATCAAACGCCACTTCTGGTGGAAACAATGAACAGATCAAGTACCCTCTCAATTCACATTATTATTATTATTATTATTCCAGAAGTTTTAAATAATAATTTAATAAATATTATACAGGTATTTGGTGAGTCAGGGATGTATCAAACCCTTATGCGATCTGCTTGCATGTCCGGACCCACGGATCGTGACTGTTTGTTTAGAAGGACTTGAAAACATTCTGAAAGTAGGTGAAGTGGAGAAGAATTTGGGTCAAAGTGGAGATGTTAATTTCTATGCCCAGTTGATAGATGAAGCAGAAGGTCTAGAAAAGATTGAAAATTTACAAAGTCATGACAACAATGAAATTTATGAAAAAGCAGTTAAGATTCTCGAGACGTATTGGTTGGAAGAAGAAGATGAACATGAAGGAGTAGGAGGAGATGTTGCTCTTCCTCAACCCGGGTTTAATTTTGGTGGAAACAATAATATTCAACTTCCTTCTGGTGGATTCAATTTCAACAATTGAAGGTAATTATTATATTGTTAGTTGTTACAACTTGCAATCTTAAAAAAGTAACAGTTGTAGGTTTTTGGAGGAAGTATAGTATGTTGGTGTGGTCAATGGTCAAGAGTCAAGTCCAAGTCCGGTCAGGTCGGGTTTTGTCAGTTGAGTGCATCTCGGGCAGTCTGGTTACCCGTTACAATATAAGCCCATTCAGATGTGAAGGTTGGTGAGTTGAGCATTGGTTGTGATGTTTTGTATATCAGCTTTGATATTGTGTGAGGAAACAGATGAGCTTTATATAAATATATGTTTTAAAATGGTTGTTGGGTTGGATTGTTTTAGCAAAACACGAGTTATAATGGGCTGGATTGACAAGAAAATGATATTGAGAAAAAAAAAAAAAAAATCCAACGTAATTGGCCACAAAATATATTAAAAAATGGCCAAATGGCCACATGGGCTGGCTTTGGGCCTGTTGACTATCCATCAAGAATTTTTTGTACCCAAAAGGAATCAAGGAAGGAGCTTGATGTTTTTAATCAAATTCATACATATAAAAATTATTATTAAAAGTAAATTTCACCATTTTGCAAACATCACTCCCCTTCGTTATCTTGAAAATCATCCGGCCCTACCAAAACCACCACCAACCCTCTTACATACATTTCCCTGTTGCAGCTTTTTGTTGTGTTGCTACATTTCATCTAGCAATCTCCTCTTCAGCTGCAACAATATCCATTCTAAGTCCCTACAAAACACAATAATAAATCGGTGCCTGATAAGAAGACTAGAGAGTATGACTAAGTTAGCTGAAAACAGGCAAATATAATTATAAAAAGTGAAAATCATAAAGAGTGAAAATATGCTCAATGTCATTATAAAAGTGAATAACATAAATAGTGTAAGTGTTGATTGACTGATCTATAGAGTACAAAACACACATCAGTGTTTATAAAAAATTAACATGAGCATCATGCATAGATTGTCTATAAAAAAATTAACATAATCCACATTAGTAATTACTAAAATACAATCCAAAACATTTACACCAATCTAGTAATATACAACTATAGTTTTGTTCAAATTTTAATTGTACCATTTATAAGAAATTAACACGATTTGTAGTGTACAAAATACACAACAATGTAAGTGGTAGTTGACTAATATGGTATACAACCCTAATTTAGAATGAACTATTGACGAGGGAAGATCGAATTGAGATAGTCTCGCATGAGTTCCACATCTGATGGATGTAACCTAAACTTAGGAGCAAGTGCAGAAGCTGGTGGGGTGGAATTAATCAAATCTAATAACCAGTGATATAAACAAAAGAAATTTGGAGGGACGAACTTACATATCCCACAATTGAGTGGATCCCAGCCTAATTTGAGAGAAAATTATAGAAGGGGGCTACATTGGTAGGGTGGAGGTGTTGGGGATCATGTATAAGAAAAAAAGAAAGGGTGGGGGGATGGTCTTAGTTTTGGTGGGAGACAGACACATATAGAAAGATGGGATTAGGTCTAATTTTAAAATATATATATATATATATATATATATATATATATATATATATATATATATATATATATATATATATATATATATATATATATATATTTGATTTAGGGAAATAGCGTTGTAATTCTAGTAAAGAGAGAAAATTTAAAATTTTTAGAAGACGAAAAAAAATTAAACTACCTCGAAATTTTGTTTTCATTTTTCAACATTCAACTGTCACCATAAAACAATTATAGTCATATGTTTTACTTATCTTTTATTGGTGCGATTTTATACATTTAGATAAACATATTTGTGACATGATTTGTTTTATTAAATGTCATAGTAAAATACTTATATTCACATGCTATTATTCTTTTGTATTCAAAATCATTAATTTTAGTCATACATATGAAATCAAACTATTATAATAAAACACTTATAGTCACATGTTTTTTTAAATGTCATAATAAAATATTTATCATAATGATATACCGTGAGCATTGGCTAGTATTTGTTAGATTTTTTTATGTAAGATAGTGACAAAATGTATGAAAATAGTTTGCAACGGTGACGTCTTTTAGCTAATTCATGACTAAAACATTCATGAAATTTGATTAATGATCTTAAGTGATGCAATTAACCAAATTAGTGACAACCTTGTTTTAAAAAATAGTGACTGTAGGTTATTTTTGTACTAGTGATAAACAATAAGTAGAGCTACATAAAAATGGATTAATAAAAGTTTTGCATACTCACAAAGGTTGTGAGTATTATGATCTAGTTTATTTTGAATCTACTAGATAGTATACTAAACCACATCTCCTTACACACCATAGCAAAATGGTGTAGCTGAAAGAATGAATAAGACTTTGAAAGAAATAGTTAATTCCATGTTATCTTATTCTGGTCTGAGTGAAGGATTTTTTTGGTGAGGCTATGTTGACCGTTTTCTATATATTGAATAAAACTCCAAACAAAAGGAGTAAGAATATCCCTTATGAGCTTTGGTATAAAACGTACCAAGTTTGAGTTATCTCAGAGTTTAGGTTGTAGAGTAGTTCTAAGGCTCATAGAACCCAAAAGGAAAACCTTGGGAGAGAAAGGAATGAAAGTGTGTCTGTGAACACTCTTATAGAGTCAAGAGATGCTACTTTTGATGAAGAGGGATTTACATCTATACCTATACCAAGGTACATGATTCAACATTCTTGTAGCAAGACTAAAATTCAACCTGAAGATGTTTCTGGTGGCATAAGTTGTGTACATGAACATATGAAGAGCACTAGAGCTAAAAAAGCTAAGTCTTTTGGATCTAACTTTCAACTTTATATAGTTGAAGGAACAAGGAATGAGACTGTGTCTCAACATCAATATTGCATATAGAGATGTATATTTTTGGAAAGAGGTAATTCATGATGAAATTAATTCTATCATACATAACAATATTTGGGTATTATCTGATTTACCTACTGGTTACAAAGCATTAGGATGTAAATGGATCCTAAAATAAAGTTGAAAGTGGATGGCACCATAGATAAGTACAAAGCCAGATTGGTTATCCAAGGCTTTAGGCAAAAAAAGGTATTGACTTCTTTGATACTTATGCTCTTGTTTCTAGGATTTCCATTATTAGATTATAGTTAGCTCTTGCAGCTATACATAATCGTGTGATTCACCAAATGGATGTGAAAACTGCATTCTTGAATGGCGAATTGGATGAGGAGATTTACATAAAACAACCTGATGAGTTTGTGATGTCTGGAAATGAAAACAATGTGTGCAAGTTGAATAAATCATCATATAGTTTGAAACAAGCACCAAAACAATAGAATCAAAAGTTTGATGATGTGGTCTTGTCTAATGGGTTTGCATTAAACCATGCTGACAAGTGTGTATATAGAAAATTTGATCATTCAAGTTAAGGGTTATAATTTGTGTATATGTAGATGATATGTTAATTTTTGGTACCGAGTAAGATGAAGTTGATTAAACCAAGAAAGTCTTATCATTTAGTTTTTACATGAAAGACATGGGGAAGGCTAAGGTAATTCTTGGTATAAGAATTAAACAAGGAAACAATGGATTTCAATTTCTTAATCTTATTACATTGAGAAGATATTGAAGAAGTTTAACCTTGAAAATTGTACTACTGTTAGCACTGCTATAGATCATAATCTTAAGCTCCTACCTAATAATGGATCTCCAATGTCTCAACTTGAATACTCAAGAGATATTGGTCGTCTTATGTATATAGTGACTAGCATTAGGCCGTATACAACATATGTTGTAGGAAAGCTTAGTAAGTATACTAGCAATCCTAGTTCACATCATTGGCAAGTTATAAATAGAGTATTCAGTTGGATTCTCTTCTATTTTGGAAGTTTATTTAGATGACAACTGGATTACCAACTTATAGGATCACTCCTATATAAGTGGTTGGGTATTCCTTCTTGGAGGTGGTTCTATTTCTTGGGCATCCAATAAACAAACTTGTATTACAAACTTAACCATGAATTCTGAATTTATTATAATTGTTGCTTCCTGTAGAAAAGCTGAGTGGCTAAGGGATTTGATTTATGAAATTCCAATATGCCCCAAACTGATATCTACCATTTCTGTCAGGTGTGATAGTGTTGTAACTTTGGCTAAGGATTATAGTTAACTGTATAATGGGAAGTCTAGAAAATTAGGTGTTAGACACAGCACGATTCGTGATCTCCTCATGAATGATGTGATATGTATGGAGTTTGTGAGAACTCAGTTGAATTTATCCGGTCATCTAACCAAAGGGTTAGTTAGAGATCTTGTGCACAAAGCAACTGTAAGCATTGGTTAAAAGTCCACCTGAAATATTTCATAATAAAATACCCAATTCTTATCTAATGTAATATCAAATGTTGAATTTAATGTGGAAATCTTGATATTGGAATATTGGAACACACTATTGACATCATCCCAAGGTATGTGTTTAGTACTACAAGTAAATGAGGTTGAAATTTTATTTCTTAATAATTATTTAAAAAAATTACCTTTGTTGGTGCAAGAATAAAAAGACTACCTATATAAGCATGAAGTTTTGCTGCTTCAAGTTTGGGACTTAGCTTTGATATGCTTATAGAAGGATATGACACATACTAGTAAAATATAGTGTCAAGTTAGAACTTATGAGTATGTAAATTGTTGTGTATTATCTTCATGTATTCACTATGAATAGAAAGGGTTTATTCCTTAGTGACACCCTAATATTCGAATATTTTGAATGGGTAATATACTAATATGAAATTAAATTGTCACAACATTTCATTTATGCATTTGTTTGTTATTGTTATGTTTTATTTTTAAATTAATCTAGATTACCCTTAAATGGGGGAGATTTGTTGGTGATTTTTATCACTAATATTATTTAAGTGTAACGAAATTAACTTGTTGATCGATGTTTCCTTGATAGATATAAAACAAGTTAGAGTGGGGTGGAGTGTATATTTGTTTGCGTTTATCTTGGTTAAAAGTACATTGTTATTTAGAGACGATGCCCCTGAACTGATAGGGGTTCTAGGGCAACGCCCTTAGCAATGGAGTCCATGGGAGTGGCAATCCCTAGCTGGGGTCGAGCTTGTAAATGTTCTATTTGGGTTAATATTTCTTTGATTAAAATGCATAAAATCCAAATTTGAGAAATTCAACTTGGTTTTTATGATCCTAACTCTAGACCCGATTTTATGGTACTTAATGATAGTTTTGTGACATGAAGTTATTTTCCTGTAACTATCATTTAACAATTTTTGGACATGAACTTATTTCTATTTGATTAAGGTGTTTAAATTCATAACTAAATTGGTATAATGTTAGTGAATAAAAGTAACGTCCTTTGCCCTCATAACCAACAAATAGCTAAAATTTATGTTATATATATATATATATATATATATATATATATATATATATATATATATATATATATAGGGGATAATTCAAATAAAAACAACAAATAGTGTGAGAACGTAAAAACATTATTTTTATGTTAATATTCTGCAATGAATTTTGTATCCATAACTTTATGTCATTATTCAACAATGAATAAAGAAATAACCACATGTTAAAACTAAAATTAGAATTTACTATAAAAATACACATATATAAATTTATAATAGAATAATAACATTCTAATGAATATATGAGTAATCAAACGTTAATATTCATATTAAAATTATTTCAACAATACACATATATACCATTCAATACAGAATAATAACATAGATATAGTGTTTTTACGTTCTCATACTATTTACTGTTTTTATTTGAACTTACTTCTATATATATACAGTGTTCTAAAAGGCGCGCCATGGCGTGAGGCGTGGCTTCGCCATTACGAAAAGCTTCATAACGTTGCTGTTAGTCGTAACGCGTTGCAAGGCGTGATATGGCGCGCCATGGCGCGTTATGGCGTTGTTATGGCGCCTTTTTCTCTTTGTTATGTCTTTTCAAACCGGAGATACAAGTATTGTGGTTTTTGTTAACTTTTTGTTGTTAGTTATTGATTTAACACTTCTAAAAAGTAGTTATATTTAATATAAATTTATATTTATGTGGTAATATAATTTTAAATTAATACAAAATCGCCGCCTTACATCACGCCTTGAAAAACGCCGTGGCTCGCCATGGCTCGTTAAGCTTGAGGCTTGGCCTTGCCGCCATGCCACGCCTCACGCCATTTAGAACCTTGTATATATATATATATATATATATATATATATATATATATATATATATATATATATATAGAGAGAGAGAGAGAGAGAGAGGGAGAGATAGATAGATAGAGAGAAAGAGAGAGAGAGAGAGAGAGAGAGAGATAAAATGATATGTTAATATATTGTATTCTTAATATATTAATGATAAGTAGTTAATAATTAATTATAATTAATTGGAAATTAATTTTAGATTAACTAGAATTAATTGAGGGTACACAGGTTGAATTGCAATTGGTCAATAGTTGAACAAGGGTGGCAATTGTATAGCCTCCCTTAGTATAGATAGTTTTGACAGGTTCCGGATTTATTTTGGAAGCCTCCAATAGCAGATAAGGAAATAGATTTGAATTGGCTTAAATTATTATTATTTTAATATACAAATCAGGGTTTTAGTAGTTATAAATAGGGACATACCCTAGCAAAAAACGACCTACACATATCTCATAAGAGAATTCTATTTTCTTTTCCTCCTTTCTCCTAAATTTCAATCCTAGGGTTAATCTAGGGTTTGGGTGTGAACTATTAGAGGCAATCACATTATTGGTGCTTGCTTTCCAAGGTATATTTGAAGAGGATTATTTGTCTTATTCGAATTTTGCAAAAATTATGTATTATAACTATATAATTCTCGATTTTCATAGATTAGAAGTTTCTTTCATAAGTATGTTGCCATAACTTGAGAAAAAACCTTAGTGTTCTGGTTGCATGTACCCATAATTTGATTATGTTTTTGATGTGCAATTATTCTTGTTTGTAACCTAGGTATTTGAGCTTATAATTTTATGGTATTTGTGCATATATGAAACCGGAAATTGATACCTAAAGAAACAAAAGAAAAAAACAGACAGTTGCAAAGTGCAACGCGCTTGGTCCTAACGCGGCGTGCTTCTGGCTGCAGTAGGGTTTCAGGATTTACTTGCCATTTTTGAAATATAGGATAATTCTTAGATCTTAAATTTTATTTTATATGATTAAAATCTGAAACTTTAGACTAGATAATTATTAAACTCTAATTCGAAAATTAAGGAACTAAGGAAGATTTGAAGAGGGTTATTTGCATTATTCGAATTTTGCAAAGGGCGTGTATTCTAACTAAGTAGTTTTCGATTATCATAAGTTAGAAGTGTGTTTCTTTAGTATGTTGGTATAACTTAAGAAAAAACATAATGTTCTAGGTTGCATGTATTTATAATTTGAATATATATCCAATGTGCAATTATTCTTGCTTGTAACCAAGGTAACCCATCAATTTCCTGTTAATTGATCATTTTCGGGATAGACTGGTACACAACACAAGACATAAACATCTTCTTCATTTTCTTGAATATTGAGTTTTATCCGATTATAGTTTTTCGAATGTTCCTCGAAATGCGTTAAGCTGAAAATATTTTCACAACTATCACTAATCCAAGCATTCTAATACCGCAATTCTCTAACATGATAGAAGTTTGAATGATCTGAGCTCAATTGACATTATGTGGTAGATTAAGAATGGAACAATTACATTCATCATATTCACAATGATAATCACCTCTTATGGTATTGTCGAAGCTTGCAAATCCTTTCCCTTTTTCAGTAATCAACCACACAATTTGTTAAGAGCAAACTCACACTACTTTAAATTGAAAGAGATAAGGAAAGTGACATCAAATCGTTAAAAACAAGCAATAACTAGAATTCTAATCCGCCGACATAAATAATTTTGCGAGCATCACCCATGAGTACACATTTATAGTAGTTAGTAAAATAATATCGTGAGCATCACATGTGAGTATACAGTTAGGGTAGGTAGTAGAATAGGTAGGATAGTTAGTAATTAAAATAATCTTGCGAGCTAATTTGCGATAGAAATTCGCGGTTTGATGATCAGTTGTCTTTATTTTCCAAATTTATGGTGCCGGGGTAATATAAAACACTTAAAAATAGTGTTTTTGGTAAATAACTCTTCAAAAGCCTCATGAGATGATGTAGAAAAAAAAAAAGTTGATGGAGAAGCTCCAAGGGTTGAATGCATAAACCTTTTAATTTTTTGTCAGATTATAATAAAATGGTTTTTGAAATTAAATTAATTAATTTTTAACTAACAAATTACGAATAAGATTTTGCATATCACTTAAAAAGTAAATATTGGTTTTAGATTATTTGTGTAAAAATGTGAAAAAAAAATAATAATAATATATGAGATGTTATTATATAAATAATCATTTAACACAAAAAAGAAAATTATGAGTTGTGATATGGTAAGACGAAGGTGTTGAGTCATTGTCTGGTCGCAGTGACAAACAAAATACTCTCACGAGGCATCTATTTCAGCCACTGCCCTCCATAATATTTGTCTCGTTATCCTTCGCATATTCTTTCTTAATATTTTATTATATTTTAATTTTAATATAAATAAAAACTAATTCATTTATTGTATAAAATAGAGGATATGTCTTTTGTTTGATTTCTTTATATGTTATCAAATTCATTTATGAATTACTCATGCTCAGTTTCTTAGTGGGAAAGATCCTCATATAGTTCGAATATTACATACGAAGAGCTCAGATCAATTAATATCATACAAAGAATATTCTAAAATCTTGTCTTTTATTTCATGATGAAAATTCTGAAATTGTTGTTGATAAAATCATCCCTAGAAAGTTTTTTTTTCATTATTTTATGGTCACTTTATTTTGTCCATTCATGTTTTCGTATGCTGATAAACTAGGTAGATCTAAAAGATATATGATATCATGTTTCAGAAAAGAAAAAATAATGTTCCCCACTAGTCACCTCAATGTTCTTCGAAAAAAGGTTTTTGGAATATCTTTAAAATCCAAAAAAATGGTAGCAATCTGTGATTGATTCAAAAATTGTGGTTTTTGAAGAAGCTACTTGGTGTCACTTGTAACCACCACCTAATCATCACTTCTTATCAATTCTAATCCGTTCATCCAAAGCTTTTTCTTAAAACAAATTTCATACAAAGATTAACGAGCGGATATTTAGCAACGAGTTTTTGAGAGCATTTAAAAAGTTTTAAGATTTAAATTTTTAAATAAACTAGAAGTAAAGAAAAAAAACATTTGCCAATAATAGCTTAAAGCTTTTATATTTTAGAGTAAAAAGTCCATGTTCCAAACACTGTTGTAGTTAAATCCTAATGTTTTGAAAAGTTTTAAAACTTGCCGTCAAGTTTGTAATTTAAATTTTTGATTAAAAGTTTAATTTTGAAATATTTAAATTTTAAACCCTAATGTTTTGAAATGTTTCAAAACGTGCCCTCAAGTTTTGGAATTTAAAATTTTTATTAATAGTTTAATTATGTAATATTTAAATTCTAAAACTCTAGTATTTTGAAAAGTCCAAATTACACCCTCATGGTTTTCTTAAGTTAATTAAAAGTTTAATTAAAAGAGAGTTAATAAAATCACTTGGTATTTTAAAAGTGTAAAATACACTCTATACTATATATATGTAACATTAAAAGTCTAATATATATATATATATATATATATATATATATATATATATATATATATATATATATATATATATATATGAGTAAAGAGTCAGTCTTACCGTTAATAGGCCTCATTCACGAAGCTGGTCTATAAGGGGTGTTTAAGGAAATTACCTATAAAATGGAGATTGAATGGGTATCCACTCTTACCCACCACACTCTTGACTAGTGAAGGGTCGTTAGCCAAACGGGTAGGATGGGACAGAAACCTTCCATTATAAGTATAATGAAGTACAAAGTAACTAAATGCTTTTACAAATTCCCAAATCATAGTTACTTTAGGAAAAATATGAAATTGTATGCTAATACATGGAATTACACTTCGTACCCTTGTCAAACGTTAGTGGAGCGTGTGTAGTTAACCGGCACACTAATTTGGGATTGGCATTGGTGACGAAGGGTGGCTCGATGTTTATCATAGATCAATGGAGCGTGTGTGGCTAACCGGCACATTGATTAGGTGATAGTAGCATTGAGTGCACCACGTGATTCGTATGGTTATTCACACCTTATTTGAGCGTGTAAAGGGCATAATCGAGATTTAAACATGTCATTGAAAAGTTCAATGAATCTCAAAAGATCTAGGAGTTTCAATTCATTTAAAACTTAAATTTCCTTTTCGTTTTTCATGGTGGAATTTGGTAAATCGTCATTTACCTACCTTCAAATATTCTGCAACTAGATTACGGCATCCCTCTTCTAGGTTGTAGAGTATTGTGTTGGATCTTAGCCTCGATGTTTCATATGGGTGTTACATCAAGGATTCTAATAAACTTAACTTGAATTTTCTCTTGTTTTTAAGATGTCTAGTTATGACAATCATGGTCTTCCCAAATCCCATGGAACAAGCTTTCCAAATGAAGATGATGTTCCACGATATGATCGAGGAACAAGAAATCATGCTTCACTTCCTCCACCTCCTCCAATTAATCTCCCTAACCCACAAGATCGAAGGCTTGAAAAGTTCAAGATCACTCAAGCCCTTTTGGCAAGTAAACACGAAGATGGGAAACCTGTGTGTGCACACGTCTTAAAGATGAAGTCACACATTGATACGTTAAGGATGATGGGTGTAGATATCTCAGAGATGTTGGCTGTTGACTGGGTTCTTCAGTCGCTTCCTGAATCATATAGTGAGTTCGTTAGAGCGTACTATATGATGGACCATGACGTGACCCTCATTGATCTCACCCATTTGCTTATAGTTGCTGAATCAACAATGATTTCGCGTGCTAGTCAAGAAAATTTGTCTGGTGAATCAAACTCCCAAACTTCAATGGACACTGGCAACATTGGAAGTCCAGAAAGTACTGAGTATGAGATTGTCCCATGTGATGTGCCAAAGGAGTCCATTTGCTTTTATTTCCAAGAGAAGGGGCATTGGAGACGAAGCTGCCCAAACTACCTGAGAGATCTAAGAGATGGGAGAGTCAAGACGTATGGCTCTACTTCAGGCAAAATCCAATAACTAACTCTATAAGTTCCTATTCTTTAATTTTCAATACATGATGTGATAAGATTACATTTTGATGTTTTGTAGGATCGAAGAAAAGAGAGGAAGCTTAAGGGAAGAAGTAAGTTGAATATGATCATGAAGAAATGGATTTCGATCGCATTGCTTGAAGATCGGATTTTTGAGCTACTACTTTAGAGTTAAAATAGATTGCTAAGAAATTGAAATAACATAGTTTTCATTTGAATTGCATTGTAAGGACAAGTTTTTCCGCAATAAAATGAATTTTCATTTCGTCTTATTTGTTTATCCTTGCAATGGCATATGTGAAAATGGATGTTTATGCATTTCTAATTTTAGCAATGTTGAATTGGATGTGATTCTTGATTTTGTTATTTGTGAAATGTCGAGAATTAACCAAGTAGGGAGAGTTTCTCATCACCCAAGTCTCAAGTGGACAGAAACTTGGAATCATACAACTTGGTTGTGTGATGAATGAGAAACTTCATATTTGGAAATTAGACTAATTCTTTGACAAAGTGTCAAGTGAAGGACTAGGAGATCAAGTACACTAAGTTGTGCGTTGATCAAGTCCACCACAATAGTGATAAAGATATTCGTCATGATTTACTAAAGCTTAGTAAATATGATTATACTTATAAGATTAAGTTTAATTCTGAGTTGATTGAAAAGGTTTCAATTAATGGCAGAACGAATAAGAAGAATCAAGAAGGCAGAAAGATAAAAGTTTCTCCATTCTAAGAAGAAGGGAGAGTACCTTTTATTGTGTTTTATGATAAGTCTTAATGATTAAGAACCATATCTCAATTGATCCTCTAAGTGAGTCTTAGTACATTTGTATGTCTAAGAAGAGGAATCGGGAATTGTGGAAATGGTTAAATCAAGAATTCAATCATACTTCGTTGCAATATCGAGTCTTAGAGTTATACTCCAAGATTGCGAATTGAGTGACACGTCTTTAGTAGGTTTATAACACTCAACAAAAGTGGAATTGGAAAAAGTCTTCTTATTCTTGCACATTTGAAATTGGTAAGTTGTGATGTCTTGGATAAGACAAAGACCAACTAGAACTGATTATGTGAAGTGATAGTCTTGATAAAAACTACACTAACTCTTCAATATTTGTTTTGTCAAGGAATGTTTCTTGACAAGAGAATCTTATATGTCAAGGATTCAGTGGGAGTCTTAATGGTCTTGAAAGGTTTCAAGAACAAATCAAGAATTAAGCCTAGTTGATCATCACTAGCACACGACTTGAGGTTTAAAGCCTATCGTGGATGACATACTATTTTTCTGTGCCATTCCAATTAAGTTAATCATGCATGTGAGTTCTATGAGTTCTCATTTGAATGCATAAAAACAAAGCACATTGGTCAATGGAAAGTACATTGATATAAAAGGGTGAGTTGCTTGGAAGACATAGTGGGCATTCATGTTACCATGAGGCAAGAAATCGAGGTTGAGCACGTTTGGTCTATATGAGTTTGGATTTATCGCAAACTTTGGTTTTAGCAAATTCACATGGATAGGAACACATACACTTTAAAATCTAAGTGTCATAAGGTTTCCCTCCTTCATGGAAATGATTGTAAGGAAATGCTTTCACTAAGAGAGATTTTAAGAAGATTGCAATTGTGAAAATTGTATTCTCAATTCGATTATGATTACGGCATTCCTCTTCATAGTTCGAATTGCGAGATTTGGCAATTAGTCTGAACGTTTGGGACTTAGTACCATAAGTTCTGAATTTCTTTAGACACGCATGTGAGCTTTCTAAAGCAAAGGTGTATGAGGTTAAGAAGCTTAGATAAATGCTTATCAAACCATCAGGTATTTAGAAATATGAACTTAAGGAATTCAATAAACATTGTTTTCTGGAAGTTCAGATGTTTTCTGAATATATGTCAAATCTAGTGGGAGTGTAACACCCAAAATCTGGAAGGCCAAAAAAGGAAAGAAAACCCTAATTTTTAGGGGCGACTCGGCGAGTCCGAGCGGGATCCAGGTCGAGGAGTAAGTGACCAACTCGGCGAGTCTATTCTGTGCGAGGAAAACCCTAAATTCGGGACTTGGAGCCTATTTAAACGTCTCATCCTCTTCCCTAGGGTTCATTTACTGCCTCTCTCACCCAGAATACAAACCCTAAGCCTCCATTGTTGTGCATTCAAGTTTCCAAGCCATTTTGGGAGTGGTTTGAAGGAAGAAGAAGAAGGGGAAACATTGAAGCTTCAAGGATTGGCCTTGGATCTGAAGTTTGGGGAAACTTTCTGAGTTATTGAAGGTAATAAGTCGTTTCTTTTCTTTAGATCTTCCTTGGTTGTGAGATTTGGGGCTTCTTAAGCCATGGATAGTTATCCATTTGAGTTAGAAGCTGGATCTAGAGTTGCTACTTCAGATCTAAGTGTATTTTGGTGTAACATACACGTTCTGAAATTGTGTATTGTTATTATTAAAAGTGAATAAAATTGAGTGTTAAGTTCTAACAGCTAGTTTTTACTAGAAATGAAGTAAAACTATGTTTAGAATCACTCATAAAATGTTGGAAGTCTTATGAGATTCCAATTAATAGCCAAATCATGAAAATTTAGCGAAAATATAAAATTTGAAATAAGTAAAATTTTATTATTGAAAGTTGTAGATAATCTCGTTAGAAACATTTAGGCGAAAACCTCATCGAAATCCGAGTTATAACGAAGAAGTTATGACCAAACGAAGATCTGTGATAAATCCGAAAAATACCTTGTCGCGTAAAAATTTAGTTTTCGATAAACTAATTTTTAGCCTTAGTAATGTAAATGAAAGTTGTAGAACTCGTGAAAATAATCAACTTTCATATAAAAACCGTTTGAATCTGACTTCGTATGAGGAAGTTATGATTTTTCGAAGTTTCAGCTTAGCAGTAGACAGCTAAAAACTCGAATTTTAGATCGAGTGATTTTTAGCAGACACAACCTAAACGAGAATTGAAGGTCTCGTCATTAGTAGTGCAACGGTAAAAAGTCTGACGAAAACGGACGTCGGATGAAGAAGTTACGAATTTTTAACGGATTTTCCTGTCCCGGTCTGTTAAAAATAATAATATTAAAATTAAAGTCAAAATTAGCCGACAAAGTCTAAACGAAAGTTGTAGAGCATAATTTTAGCTACGCGTGCATATAAAGAACGTCAAAAACGGAGCTCGTATGTGAAAGTTATGGATTTTAGAAGTTTTTGCACATTTTTCGAGAAAATTCGTATGAATAGTGAAATGCCACGTCACCCTCGTATGCGAGGCTTCCACATGTCGGACAGGTGTTCGCTTCTGATTGGACCGCAGCCTTGCGTGTTGCCTTCTGATTGGACCAAGCCCGAGGACCACTAAGCTCGGAACACCTTCGCAGGAGACACCCCCTTGATCACCCTCGCATGCGCAACCCACCTGCGAGCCACCTGCGCACTGTCAGCGAGCCGAAGACCGAGCCGATGACGCGCCATCCTCGCTGTCCGAACCGAGCCTCGCTGGAGCCCTGCGAAGCTGCCATCTGGTCCGAACCTCGCAGCCACCGTCTCCTTCCCTTCGCTTCGGATCCGAAGCTCAGCCCTATATAAGGGGTGCGAGCCCTCTCGGCTAGTTTTAGAAATTTGGCATTTTCACCCCCTCTTTCAATATTTTTACGATCCCGACATCCCCCGAAGCCCCGGTACTGATTCTAAAGCCCGAAACACGCCCCGAGACTCCCGAGAATCCCGAAAAAATTTATCTTTTCGGTTTTGAAGCTCTACCTTTTTAGAGTCCGGTTTTTAGCTAATTCTCCCGGTTTTCAACAAATAAAGCCATATTTGGAGCCGATATGCTGCTCAAATTACTATTTTAACCCCCGATTATTTTAAGGTGAGTTCAATATATAGGAACAATTGTATGTTATGTGTTATACGTGCTATGTGCTTTTCAGTGTTATTATTCCGGGTTATTTTCCCGTGTTATTTTTATTCGCTATTTTTAATAAGCAAAGATATACCTTTGACCTTGTGATCAGTGAAAGGACTTAGATTCACGGTGGTACTGGTATGTAGCCTCTGGCCATGTAGAACATGTCTCGTAAGAGAATGACTTCTATTCTATGGCATTGGCAGAAGGTTAGATAGGACTGGTATGTAGCCTCTGACCATGTAGAGCATGACTCCGTAAGAGAATGAACTCTATTATATGGTATTGGCAAATGGTTAGACAGGGCTTTAAGCCTGAAATCTACCAAAATTTTAATCCGAAGTTGTATATCTTCTGTGCCGTTTGGGCCAAAAGCTTTATTGATGTATATCAAGTATGGAAATTGTTATGTCTCATTGATCGTAAATCTTTGAATCAAATCTTGAGTTGATATTAAAAGCGTGACATATGATACGCATATGCTATTGTTGTTCTTGTTCCCTTTTGCTTCTGTCATATTGATATATATAAGGCATAAGATTATATTGTATCTATTTATTGAATTCACTAAGCGTTATCGCTTATCCCTCTCAATGTTTAACAATTGCAGGTGATGAGTATCCAATTTAGTTTTATACTGCTGAAAGATTTAGAATAGTTAATACTATTTCTCTGTATTCTAATGTTCAAGTATGTATATGAATAATAGATTCCTGGGTAGATATGAAATGTAATAAAACTTAGTCGGTTTGTATCCAATCTTTTGTAATCACTTTATCAATATAAAATATTGTTTTATAAATATGCATGTAGCATGTTTTGAGGAAGTAACTTAAGAATAATGTTGGAATAGTATGAAAGTTTGGGCCTTTCATAAATACGAAAGTTGGGGTCTTTCAATCATGGTATCAGAGCAATGGTTTAAGCGAACTAAATATCACGGATTGGTATTTAGACTTAAACTGTTGGAAGCTCAATATATGAGTTGATTCATAATAAATATATGGATACAAACCATAAGAAATATTTAAGTGGGGGATTGGGTAGTGATAAACCCTAGTATTCTAAAATATTAAGTTACTTCAGAATTTTAAGAAAATTAGTTTAAGTAAACTAGAAATTTTGAGAATTTCTAAACTTAAACAAGAATTGTTAAGTGAAGATGATACGATATGTATCTGGTATATTTTAGGTTGAATACCTAATGGAATCAAGCACTAGAATATTAAGAGGAGATATGCCTTATATTCTAATATGTGCTAAATGATAAATGAATATAGCATGCCTTAAAGTGCTTACCTATAATTGCTATTATTTGAGAAAGATTAAGGTCTGTTGCCGACCTTGGTTTAGAAAATTTTATGTTCAGAACTCTAAGAATTTTCGTAATAGAATTTTTCGAAGTGATAAAGAGACTTATGATAGTTGACATTGATAAGTTTATAAATAAACGATCGCGAGATATCGTAAAATAATAAATATGAATTATTATCGTAATAAGTGTATTAATGCCAATAGAGTGGTAATATACATTTAAAGTATGTTTGATATATATAATAACATCTTTGGAAGAAAGATGTGCGTTTGAAACACGTTTGGGCAAGACAAATGTGTTGGTGCAAATCCACGAAGTTGTTTCCACCACTGTTTAGATTGAAGTAGTGATTGTTTAGAGAGTCAGAAGAACCGAAGATGGCGGTCAATACTTCAATAGTATCTCAATTGATGTGGTACAAGATTAGAAGAATTAAATGAAGATCAAAGGAAAGGCTGATGAAGTTTTTCAGACTTAATAGGCCAAGACTTTGTGATGTAGTAAGTAGTTCGAGTAGTAACCCTATAAAAGATGGTCAGACTTAGTATTTAATAATACTAAGTGATGATTGACTTCTATCTCATCCTTATAGAAGTTCCATTGTGTGTTAAGCCGACTTTAACATACAAGATTGGGATGGTGAATTGAGTCATTTAATGGTAAATGGTTAAGCAACTTACTTGTTTAAGTAAGGTAGAATGCTTAACTGAAGAAGAAATACACCCATAGTATCGTATGAAAAGAGATGTTGTAGTCAGGAATGACTAAGTTGAAGCTAGTAGAGCTTGCTGATATGCAGCTACGATGCAGACTTCTTAGGATAGACTCCTATGAAGTAGACTTATGCTTACTCAGATATAAGAATCACGATTTCAAGGAAGAATAATGAAATGAACAAATGTGCATGATGGTTTGCATGAGTTAGAAGATGATGCAGGTACTAGAAGACCATTTGTCTCCATGCTGCTAGAGTAAATTTTGGAATAGTGTGTCTTGTAGAATAGACACTACTCGAGAAAGAATTTATATGAAGAAATGGAAGTAAAATTTCTATCGACCTATGGAAAAGTATTAGGATATATTAAAATGAGCATATGCATGAGAAGAATCCTAGAAGGCGAGTATAGGTAATCCAATATATGTTTGATAGAAACGTGAAAACCCTAGTTGAGTCTAGGAGAAACTGTTGTATGTATTTGTTTGAACACATTCATGTGTGATAAGTTGCTTTGTGAAAACTTTTGAATGGTGACTTGGGAACTGCGAGACAATACTTGGGACGAGTATGAGTAGGTGTGAATAGTAGTAGAGGCCTATACTACTGGAAGCACAGGACTCACACTTGGATCAGGAAAAGTCACAAGGTTACCAAGAAGCTAGTAAATGATTTCGTTTTATTCATGGGTGTCGTTACCTTCGTTTCGGTAATGACTAAGAAGATAATTATTGTTCAAATCTTAATGTCATAAAGAATCGAGTCCGATTAGTATAAATCCGCGAAAGGAGTTGATTGGTTCAGAGAACCATGTCTTATATAGTGACAAAACTTCAGTAGGAATACTGAAGAAGTAAATGGTCAAGGTAGTCGATAGAAATATAACGATCTTCATTAAAGAATTGGGCAATCATTAGCTAGAAATATGACTTGCTATGTGGTGTTACTGGCCACAAGAAATGTTTCTGCTCTACTCTTACTAGTCAAATGGCGGGGAGTCAAGTTTCCGTTCAACAATCAAAGAGTACTCCAACTAAAAAGGAGGTGGTGCCAAAAGCTAAAAGATATGTAGGTCCGAAAGCATGAACTAGAGATACGTGGTGCTATTCTTTCTGTTCCAAAGCATCTACGTGTTGATCAAACTCTTTTGTTTTCGCTATTCCATCAGCTTGATTTATTTGATCTGATTCTAATACAAGAGTTTGGATCGTTATGTGTCTTGTGCGAGATAAAATCAAAGGTCATTAGAATATGACCATTCGAGTTGTTGTTATAGCAAAAGTAAACACCTTATCTTGGGTTTAGTCTATAAACCAAGAAGGAGCAGGAGTATGCAATGAGAATTGAGTTTTAACTCAAAGATTAGGATTGAAAGCCCAATAGAGAATGATGAGCGGGTGCAGGTTTGAGCACCGCTAGTAATTAATAAGTTTGAAGAGTTTGACAATCGTTTGGCAAACTCAAAGTTAAATATCGTACATTTTAGATTACCACAAAGGAAGTAAGTTAAAACTCGAATGTTGTGGCTAGTAATTTTCTCGTAAACTCTAGATCTACTCACATCTTATTTGATTTCAATACCTCAGATTCTTTTGTGCCTTATAAATTCGCATATTCTTTTCAAATTGCTTGTTACGCAATTGTCCAATTATTTCATATAGATAACATAGGAAATATATCATTACTTGCTGATAAAGCCTATAGAGTTAGTATTATAGGAATTGAAAGTTATAATTTTCCTACTAACCTAATTCTTATCTTTGATATTATTCTCGACATGGATTGGTTGTTAAAGAACCACGCAGAGCTCTTGTGCTACAAAGAGATGATATGCATCCCTATCGAGAGGGAAGATTCTATTTATGTCTACGGTGAAAATAATAAATTTCTTTCTTTTAAAAAAAAAAAAAAAAAAAAAAAAAAAAAAAAAAAAAAAAACTCGTAAATTATGTCGAAGGGATATTCTAATTATCCGGCTTATACAGTTAATACCTTGAAAGAGGAGAAGAAAACTGATAATTGTCGACAAGCTGACTACGAGGGCATATTTTCTCACCATACGTACAATGGTTCTAATGGAGAAATAAGCACAAGTTTACTTAGACGAAATTGTGGCGAGACATGGTGCGCCACTAAAGATTTTTTCCGATTGTGATACTCGTTTCACTTCTCACTTTTGGGTGAGAATGAAGCATGAGTTAGGATCTTGAGTTGCTCTTAGTACAACTTATCATCCTCAGACAAATGATCAAAAGAAGAGAGCAATCCAAATAGTAGAAAATATACTGAAGGTATATAAAGTACTGTATGAGCGTAAATGTCATACTCAAATATGTTGGCGTGACATAGGACAGAAGATCTTTGGAGGATCTAAAATGATTCAAGACATCACTGACAAGATACAAATTTTCCGAGAAAGAATGAAAGCGGCCCATGATCAACAAATGTCCTATGCAAAAAAGAGGAGACGACCCGTAGAATTCCGGGTGGATGATATAGTAATACTGAAGGTATTTCATGAAAAGGCGTTATACTACTTTGGAAGAAAGAACGGTTGGTAAGCAAGCATACTACTTGGAATTGCCTGAAGATTTGACAGATATTCATGAGGTGTTTCATGTGAGTTATCTGTGCAAATGCTTAAGAGTATATGATGAAATGATTCCGTTATCCTAAGAGATATTGGATAATAAGTTAAGATATGTAGAAAACCCTGAAAAGACCGTAAACGAATGAACGACTAATCTACATAATAAAGAAGTAGAGTTGGTGATTTTCAAGTAGAAACACCAACGAGGTCCAAATTATACTTGGGGAAAATAAGAATGAGATAAGAGTGAAGTATCCTCATTTATTTTAATCGTTATGATTTCGGGGACGAAATCCTCAAAAGGAGGAGGTATTTGTAACATACACGTTCTGAAATTGTGTATTGTTATTATTAAAAGTGAATAAAATTGAGTGTTGAGTTCTAACAACTAGTTTTTACTAGAAATGAAGTAAAACTATGTTTCGAATCACTCATAAAATGTTGGAAGTCTTATGAGATTCCAATTAATAGCCAAATCATGAAAATTTAGCGAAAATATAAAATTTGAAATAAGTAAAATTTTATTATTGAAAGTTGTAGATAATCTCGTTAGAAACATTTAGGCGAAAACCTCATCGAAATCCGAGTTATAACGAAGAAGTTATGACCAAACGAAGATCCGTGATAAATCCGAAAAATACATTGTCGCGTAAAAATTTAGTTTTCGATAAACTAATTTTTAGCCTTAGTAATGTAAATGAAAGTTGTAGAACTCGTGAAAATAATCAACTTTCATATAAAGACCGTTTGAATCTGACTTCGTATGAGGAAGTTATGATTTTTCAAAGTTTCAGCTTAGCAGTAGACAGCTAAAAACTCGAATTTTAGATTGAGTGATTTTTAGCAGACACGACCTAAACGAGAAATGAAGGTCTCGTCATTAGTAGTGCAACGGTAAAAAGTCTGACGAAAACGGACGTCGGATGAAGAAGTTACGAATTTTTAACGGATTTTCCTGTCCCGGTCTGTTAAAAATAATAATATTAAAATTAAAGTCAAAATTAGCCGACAAAGTCTAAACGAAAGTTGTAGAGCATAATTTTAGCTACGCGTGCATATAAAGAACGTCAAAAACGGAGCTCGTATGTGAAAGTTATGGATTTTAGAAGTTTTTGCACATTTTTCGAGAAAATTCGTATGAATAGTGAAATGCCACGTCACCCTCGTATGCGAGGCTTCCACGTGTCGGACAGGTGTTCGCTTCTGATTGGACCGTAGCCTTGCGTGTTGCCTTCTGATTGGACCAAGCCTGAGGACCACTAAGCTCGGAACACCTTCGCAGGAGACACCCCCTTGATCACCCTCGCATGCGCAACCCACCTGCGAGCCACCTGCGCACTGTCAGCGAGCCGAAGACCGAGCCGATGACGCGCCATCCTCGCTGTCCGAACCGAGCCTCGCTGGAGCCCTGCGAAGCTGCCATCTGGTCCGAACCTCGCAGCCACCGTCTCCTTCCCTTCGCTTCGGATCCGAAGCTCAGCCCTATATAAGGGGTGCGAGCCCTCTCGGCTAGTTTTAGAAATTTGGCATTTTCACCCCCTCTTTCAATATTTTTATGATCCCGACATCCCCCGAAGCCCCGGTACTGATTCTAAAGCCCGAAACACGCCCCGAGACTCCCGAGAATCCCGAAAAAATTTATCTTTTCGGTTTTGAAGCTCTACCTTTTTAGGGTACGGTTTTTAGCTAATTCTCCCGGTTTTCAACAAATAAAGCCATATTTGGAGCCGATATGCTGCTCAAATTACTATTTTAACCCCCGATTATTTTAAGGTGAGTTCAATATATAGGAACAATTGTATGTTATGTGTTATACGTGCTATGTGCTTTTCAGTGTTATTATTCCGGGTTATTTTCCCGTGTTATTTTTATTCGCTATTTTTAATAAGCAAAGATATACCTTTGACCTTGTGATCAGTGAAAGGACTTAGATTCACGGTGGTACTGGTATGTAGCCTCTGGCCATGTAGAACATGTCTCGTAAGAGAATGACTTCTATTCTATGGCATTGGCAGAAGGTTAGATAGGACTGATATGTAGCCTCTGACCATGTAGAGCATGACTCCGTAAGAGAATGAACTCTATTATATGGTATTGGCAAATGGTTAGACAGGGCTTTAAGCCTGAAATCTACCAAAATTTTAATCCGAAGTTGTATATCTTCTGTGCCGTTTGGGCCAAAAGCTTTATTGATGTATATCAAGTATGGAAATTGTTATGTCTCATTGATCGTAAATCTTTGAATCAAATCTTGAGTTGATATTAAAAGCGTGACATATGATACGCATATGCTATTGTTGTTCTTGTTCCCTTTTGCTTCTGTCATATTGATATATATAAGGCATAAGATTATATTGTATCTATTTATTGAATTCACTAAGCGTTATCGCTTATCCTTCTCAATGTTTAACAATTGCAGGTGATGAGTATCCAATTTAGTTTTATACTGCTGAAAGATTTAGAATAGTTAATACTATTTCTCCGTATTCTAATGTTCAAGTATGTATATGAATAATAGATTCCTGGGTAGATATGAAATGTAATAAAACTTAGTCGGTTTGTATCCAATCTTTTGTAATCACTTTATCAATATAAAATATTGTTTTATAAATATGCATGTAGCATGTTTTGAGGAAGTAACTTAAGAATAATGTTGGAATAGTATGAAAGTTTGGGCCTTTCATAAATACGAAAGTTGGGGTCTTTCATTTGGTCTTGGAAAGCATAAAGTTTCAGTCCTTAAGTTGATTATGGAGCCTCTTTGCCTTAAACCCTAGTTTATGGTGTATTTTGCCTAGATTTCCTTCTCTACACGTAAAGTTTGAAACTTTACGTGAGGAATAGGCTTGGGAAGGGTAGATCTACAGTTTGGAGTCCATGCATGACTCAAAAGTCCTATGCATGTATGGAGATCTGAATGGACTCGGCGAGTCCTTTTGAGTGGACTCTGCGAGTAGCATGAAGATTTGGAGGAACTCGACGAGTGGGATGAACAGCTCGTCGAGTCAGATGAAGATGGGCAGGAACTCGGCGAGTTGGAAGAACAACTCGGCGAGTCTGTTGAAGGTTGTCTTGGACTCGGCGAGTCTGTTCTTGGACTCGGCGAGTCAGGTCGCGAAACCCCAAACCCTTCGAGTTTAGACTCAAATCAGTGAGTCGATTGGAGACTCGGTGAGTTGGTCAGGTTAGGACTCGGAAATCGGTAGACTCGGCGAGTCGTGGACTGACTCGGCGAGTCGAGTCGCAAAAAGAAGGACTCTGAACATATGAACTCAGCGAGTCACTGGGGTGACTCGGCGAGTAGGGTTGACCTGGAAGGTTGAGTTTGACCAGGACTTTGACTTTGACCAAAGTTGACTTGGTAGTCTTTCGGGGGTCAGGAGTTCAGAGAGTTGTTGGGCAGCGGCTAGTAGGATCATCAGCAAGTTCAGCCAGTGCAGGTGAGTTTCCCTTTGTATGAATGGGTCTACGGCCACAATGCCGGCCCATGTAGTTATGAGTAGAAGACCCGGGGGTTAGCCCTAGGCATGGTATGCTAGTGTGATATTCGGACGAGGTCCATTGATAGCGGGCGGGTGCCCAAAGATTGGTTTATATGATAGTTTGTACTTGTTGTCTGTGTGATACATGTATGTGCCTGGTAGGGAGGTGCGTGGGGGCGAGGTCCCGTATCTCACCAATAGCAGAGTGTGGATGGTGTTCCACATCTCAGTAGCAGCAGAGCAGGGGCGAGGCCCAAGTTAGGGAAGGAGTGAGTGTGGGCTGGGCCCGCATCTCACTATCAGCAGGAGCATGGACGGGGTTCCATGTCTCATCAGTAGCAGGACAAGGGCGAGGCCCAGGATAGGCGAGGCCTTAGGACATGATCCATTGTATATGTTTAGCTTATGTGTTGCAGTATGATTATGTGCTATTATGTGTTAGCGGGCGAGGCCCTATGACAGGCGGGGCCTAAGTGAAACAGATCTATATCCGAGCGGGGCTCGAAGCCAGGTGGGGCCTGGAGCGGCGGGGCCATTGTAGCGGGCGAGGCCTGAGGTAGGTGGGCGAGGCCTAGGATTGCGGGCGTGGCCCAATATGTGCAGTATGTGGTTATGCATGGTATGTGGTAGGGTGGGGAACTCACTAAGCTTCGTGCTTACGGTTTTCAGGTTTGGTTTCAGGTACTTCCGGTAGTGGAGGGAAGAGCTCGGGGTGATCGCATGGCACACACCATAGATTAGACAGCCTGGGAATGTTTACTCTGATAACGAACATGTATTTTGGAAACTAATACTCCGCTTATGTTTTGAAATGATGAATTTGCTTTAAGTAATTTTTTATTAAAAGAAATTTTTAGCCTTGAATTTTGGGACGTTACAAGTTGGTATCAGAGCCTTGGTTTGAGGGATTCGGACATGCTCTCGGGTGTGTCTGAACTCAAACCGAGGAATTGGTATAGAAGTTTTCAAAATGAAAAGACAGTTTTGTATAAGAAGGTTTTGGGAAAGAAAAGAGTTTTAGAAAAGAAAAAGTAATTCAAAAAGAAAGGAACTTTGAAAAGAGAAAAAGGGTGTGGTGCATGCAATCAACCGAGCTCAAGTAAGTACCCCAAAATACCCATACAAGTTTATGTTATGATTATCAGTTAATAGAACAGCATGCTAGAATAGGACTAAGGATCTAGGGATGATGCCTTATGTGCCTGTTATTTGTGCTTTTGAGCTGCATAGTAGTGCTGATTAGACAGTAGCAGGATAGCCTGTTTAGGTTATGCTTGAGTTTATGAGCTTGTGTGAGTCTATGAGTTTGCATTGCATGCTAGTTCAGATTTTTGCTATGTGGATATGATTGCTTGAGTATGATGCGGTTAGATTTTCCCTTGTCTGAATGCTGTTTGCTTTGTGCATTGTGGGATTTTGAGTGATGAAAGTTAGCTATTAGGTGGGTACGACGCGTCACACGTGATCAGGGTTGAATAATCTCAGAGTGCTGGATTTGGTCCTATTGTGCAGCTCTTTTTTGAGTCCAACCGTTGTAGGGACGAGTCTTTTACTTGAAAGATTATCTGAGCCTCATCACATGTGATGGTATCCAGGTGATGGCTAATTGGCATCACAAGAAGACCTTCAGCAGCTGAGGACTGGTATGAGTTGAGTCAGAGGTTTCCCTAGGGTAAGCCTAGGATGAGATAGTGCTGGGAGCAGTATTAGTGGATAAGGGACCTGGTGGAGTCAAAGCAATTCCTGAGGAAAGTACGGATAGATGTGGAAGGTAGTATGGGCCCGTACTACTGAAAGCAGAGGATCCGTACTCGATTCGGGAAAGGCCGAGACAAGACCAGGAACCTGGCAGTGCGTGTGTTTGGTCTCGTAGCAGTGATGGGTTTCTGATAGTGGTTGTGTTATGTGTTTCAGCATGGTGACGTTGCGAGAGGGACCAGTGGGCGGATCAAGCGCCGGAGAGGGATCAGGCTCGGGTTCAGGAGCCGAGCAGCTCGAGGAGAGAATGAGGGAGTTGATATCCGCCGAGGTTGCACGCAGTATGCTAGATCAGACTCCTGTGATCTTTGGCACAGTCAAGGAGGGTATATTGGAGATTTTGGATGAGAGGCTGGGAGCCTTCCGTACTAAGATGATGGCCTTGATGGGAGCGCATACCTTGACATTTCGAGAGTTCAGAGCTTGCGGGGCACCAGATTATCATGGGGCTAGGGACCCCATTGCTAGCAGCAGATGGTTGGCTGATGTTGCCAACGCATTCCGTACGAGCCGGTGTCCTATGGGGGACAAGGTCAGACTCGCTTCCTATCTTCTGAAGGACAGAGCGAGGGATTCGTGGGAGGAGATTGGTCATGCTTTGGGGGATGATGCCGCGTTGGACGCGATGACTTGGAGCGATTTCTCGGCCAGGTTCAGGGCGGAGTTTTCGCCGATTATTGAGGTGCAGCAGTTGGCACGGGAGTTTCAGGATTTGACGCAGACCACTGAGACTATGGCGGAGATCACCGCCAAGTTCAGGGAGAGGGCTCTTCTTGTACCGTAGTATGTCGCGGATGAGGAGATAAAGAAGGCTCGATACCATGAGATGTTGAGGGATGACATCAGGGAGTTCGTGAGCAGATCCAGCTGTAAGACGCTGGAAGATATGATTTCTCGGGCTAGAGAAAGGGAAATTGATTTAGAACAAATCCAGAAGAGGAAGCCGAATGAGGTTCAGGTAGCTGCAGGTTCGGGCAAAAGGCCCAAGGGATCGGATTTGAGATCGAGGGATTATCAGGACCGCAGTCGGTGCGGAAAGTGTGGCAGGGCGCACGGGGGCGCGTGCAGGAGTGGTAGCGGTGGTGAGTCTGGCTGTTTCAAGTGCGGTCGGACTGGTCATTTCAGCAGGGATTGTACTGCTACGTCGACACAGGGATCAGACTTGATATGTTTTCACTGCAATCAGCGGGGCCACAAGAAGGCCCAGTGCCCCAGTTTGTTTTCAGCAGGACGGGTGATGGCACCTGCCCCTGCAACTTTGAGGATCACAGATGGCCGTCAGGGCCGGGCAGAGGCGCCTGCGGTAGGAGGAAGAGCTTTTCAGATGACTACCTTAGAGACGCGATCAGCACCGGACGTTGCAGGTATGCGAGTTCTGTTTTCAGTTCTTTTATTTGTGCATGATTATATTGTTATGGCTCTGCATCATCATCGGTATGAGTATTTTATTTTTGAGCATTTGATTGTGATCGAGTTATATGCCATCTGCATACCTTGGTTATTCGAAGGGTAATGAGGGGATGTGCCCTATTGGAAAAGGTTACATAGGATGCAGTAGCGGTAGCATGTATGGGAGGGACTTGGTATACCTCGCTAGATCGGAGTTGTATAGTGTTAGAGATGGATTGGTTAGATCCCTAGCTATGGTGAGCTTGGGTTCCTCAACAGATTGATTATGGAATGGTAGCAAGGATTGGGATTTCTTTTTGAGTATTGAGCAACAAGGGGTAAGCAGGATCGAAGTGCGGGAGAATCCTCCGAGTGTGCAAAGGTAGGAGCACGCAGACCCAAAATGAGTACGCGACCTCCGAGAAGGAAAAGAAGTGGTTCAGCGTTTGATGGATTGAGGACTTCAGGGTTGGGAGTTTGAGAAACTCCCCATCAGCTAGTGCGTGTGATGGAAATGGTTAGTACATGGTTGGGAATTCAGGTTGTGAATCGCCCGTAGGACTCGAGGGAGTCGAAACGAGGATCTTGAGAGCTAATGGCACATGGGTGCCTTCGTATTAGCAGTTAGTGGTGGAAGTGTTGTAAGACTACGGGGCAGCCGTAGCATTCACTAGCAGTCAGCAATGGATGGTGATGAAGGACTACGGGTAAGCCGTAGCATTCCTTAGTAGCTTTGTTGGCGGAGTTGGGGCGAGGCCCTTACCTCCAAGTGATCAGATAAGGATCAGGAATGGGTAGTGAATGAGGATGATAGGGAGTCTGCCAGTATAGCCCTAGAGAGGTGAGACCTTGGGAGAGGCCGCTCCAGGATATAGTTGGGTGAGACCCGTGGGCGAGGCCCAAGCGAGAGTGTTTAGACTAGTGGGACTAGAAGGATAGAGGCGGGTGGGACCCGTGGGCGAGACCCGTGAGTTTTAGCAACGCATGTGGGACCTAGTAGGGACCTTAGTGTCAAGTTAGGGGATCGGGGATCCCAGGTTTGTAGTGCCTGAATGGCAGAATAGATTGAGCAGTTATAGGTGGTCGAAGTTCTTCGGAAGTCGCTGGGAGCGACTAGGGGAGGTGTTGGGACTAGCTACCGGTGGGAGCCGGTAATCCAGATATTGATAGGTTGGTAGGGACCAGAGTGGTCTCAGTTCATCCGGAAGGCAGATGAGGAATGGCAGAAATTTCCAGTCAGTAGTAGTGCGGGTAAGCGGTTTATGGTGGAATTCAGTTAGTTGAGTCGAGGGGTGCTCGACACCAAGTTATGACAAGAGAGGAGTGTCAGTGGTTACTGGCGGTGATGACCCGTATTGGATTTAGCGGGAATAATGGATTGGTGAAGATAGGATCTTCACAGTGACAGAGGAGATAGTTGTTTTTGGAGCATCGCCTTGGGAAGGCAAAGGAATCGCGTGAGGAAAGAAGGGGTGAACCCCTATAGGTTCAGTTGCAGTACTCGGAGAGTACCAGAAGGATTGTTGATTGAGTAAGTTGTGTTTCCAGAATGTTCAGGGTCAGGGTTGACCGGAGATGATTATCCGCAAGGATTGATGCTAGTCAGAATGATCGGGCGGAAGACCAGCGAAGGTAGGCAGCTGGTGTTGGAATAATTGGTGGGGTATTGGAGGCAGATCGCAGGCGGTGGGCCATAGCAAACTTCGAGGACGAAGTTTAGTTTAAGTGGGGGAGAGTTGTAACACCCAAAATCTAGAAGGCCAAGAAAGGAAAGAAAACCCTAATTTTTAGGGGAGACTCGGCGAGTCCAAGGAGGAACTCGGCGAGTCCGAGCGGGATCCGGGTCGAGGAGTAAGTGACCAACTCGGCGAGTCGGCCAAGTGGACTCGACGAGTCTTGTCTGTGCGAGGAAAACCCTAAATTCGGGACTTGGAGCCTATTTAAACGTCTCATCCTCTTCCCTAGGGTTCCTTTACTGCCTCTCTCACCCAGAATACGAACCCTAAGCCTCCATTGTTGTGCATTCAAGTTTCCAAGCCATTTTGGGAGTGGTTTGAAGGAAGAAGAAGAAGGGGAAACATTGAAGCTTCAAGGATTGGCCTTAAATCTGAAGTTTGGGGAAACTTTCTGAGTTATTGAAGGTAATAAGTCGTTTCTTTCCTTTAGATCTTCTTTGGTTGTGAGATTTGGGGCTTTTTAAGCCATGGATAGTTATCCATTTGAGTTAGAAGCTGGATCTAGAGTTGCTACTTCAGATCTAAGTGTATTTTGGTCTTGGAAAGCATAAAGTTTCAGTCCTTAAGTTGATTATGGAGCCTCTTTGCCTTAAACCCTAGTTTATGGTGTATTTTTCCTAGATCTCCTTCTCTACACGTAAAGTTTGAAACTTTACGTGAGGAATAGGCTTGGGAAGGGTAGATCTACAGTTTGGAGTCCATGCATGACTCAAAAGTCCTATGCATGTATGGAGATCTGAATGGACTCGGCGAGTCCTTTTGAGTGGACTCTGCGAGTAGCATGAAGATTTGGAGGAACTCGACGAGTGGGATGAACAGCTCGTCGAGTCAGATGAAGATGGGCAGGAACTCGGCGAGTTGGAAGAACAACTCGGCGAGTCTGTTGAAGGTTGTCTTGGACTCGGCGAGTCTGTTCTTGGACTCGGCGAGTCAGGTCGCGAAACCCCAAACCCTTCGAGTTTAGACTCGAATCAGTGAGTCGATTGGAGATTCGGTGAGTTGGTCAGGTTAGGACTCGGAAATCGGTAGACTCCGCGAGTCGTGGACTGACTCGGCGAGTCGAGTCGCAAAAAGAAGGACTCTGAACATATGAACTCGGCGAGTCACTGGGGTGACTCGGCGAGTAAGGTTGACCTGGAAGGTTGACTTTGACCAGGACTTTGACTTTGACCAGAGTTGACTTGGTAGTCTTTCGGGGGTCAGTTAGACTCAGTGTTGCATTGTTATTGGTAGCTCGGGGAGCGGGTGGAGCAGGAGTTCAGAGAGTTGCTGGGCAGTGGCTAGTAGGATCATCAGCAAGTTCAGCCAGTGCAGGTAAGTTTCCCTTTGTATGAATGGGTCTACGGCCACAATGCCGGCCCATGTAGTTATGAGTAGAAGACCCGGGGGTTAACCCTAGGCATGGTATGCTAGTGTGATATTCGGACGAGGTCCATTGATAGCGGGCGGGTGCCCAAAGATTGGTTTATATGATAGTTTGTACTTGTTGTCTGTGTGATACATGTATGTGCCTGGTAAGGAGGTTAGTGGGGGCGAGGTCCCGTATCTCACCAATAGCAGAGTGTGGATGGTGTTCCACATCTCAGTAGCAGCAGAGCAGGGGCGAGGCCCAAGTTAGGGAAGGAGTGAGTGTGGGATGGGCCCGCATCTCACTATCAGCAGGAGCATGGACGGGGTTCCATGTCTCATCAGTAGCAGGACAAGGGCGAGGCCCAGGATAGGCGAGGCCTTAGGACATGATCCATTGTATATGTTTAGCTTATGTGTTGCAGTATGATTATGTGCTATTATGTGTTAGCGGGCGAGGCCCTATGACAGGCGGGGCCTAAGTGAAACAGATCTATATCCGAGCGGGGCTCGAAGCCAGGCGGGGCCTGGAGCGGCAGGGCCATTGTAACGGGCGAGGCCTGAGGTAGGTGGGCGAAGCCTAGGATAGCGGGCGTGGCCCAGTATGTGTAGTATGTGGTTATGCATGGTATGTGGTAGGGTGGGGAACTCACTAAGCTTTGTGCTTACGGTTTTCAGGTTTGGTTTCAGGTACTTCCGGTAGCGGAGGGAAGAGCTCGGGGTGATCGCATAGCACACACCATAGATTAGACAGCCTGGGAATGTTTACTCTGATAACGAACATGTATTTTGGAAACTAATACTCCACTTATGTTTTGAAATGATGAATTTGCTTTAAGTAATTTTTATTAAAAGAAATTTTTAGCCTTGTATTTTGGGACGTTACAAGGAGCATAAGTGTTATGCTTTTATGGTAATGGTAATAATCATCGTGTTAGTGGGAGCATGATTATTATTTCTTGTATTGCAAGTTAGCAATATTAATTATAGAAAAACAAATATTCACTTTGCCAAGTTGCATAGGTTGAAAAGTTGTTTTGTTATAATTAAGGGAGAGAATATTATACTTCATTTCAAATCTAAAGGCTTAGATTGTGGAATTATAATCAAATTTAGTCAAATATATATGAATGTTGTGTTGGAATGGTTCAACATGGAAATTCTATATATCGAAAGGATAATTGCATTCTCAAAATTTGGTTATGATTACGGCATCCCCTTTCATAATCAAAATTGTGAGAACATGGCAATTAGAAATATTATAGAAAAAGACCGGTGAAGTATCACGTCTTTATGTAAGACATTATGAATCGTGTCCCATACGCTTCGGGTATAGGATCGATTGCATATGATATAATGTTTGATCATTCTAAAATTTCTTAATTCTTAGCGCATTAAGAAGGAAAAGGGACTAGAATAGATTTGGCTAAAATAATTAAACAACTATCAAAGGACAATCTAAGGTTCGCCAAGGATTTGTTGCTTGTGAGTAGTTGGAAGTATAGTATTGGATGGACCATGTTGACATTATTTTGAATAAATAAGATTCTATTTAGAATGAGTTGTCATATGACAAATATGGAAATGTTTCCACATTGGGAGTTGGATATTGAGAGTCTATGTCTAGATTAGAAACTTTTATGCAAGAAGGATGTTCAAAGTAATGTACGTTGAATGTGAGACTTCGTGTCTATGGAATTGTCTTGTAATAATTTCCGATAAAATACCTTGGAATTTCATTAGCCGAGTCTTGGTGACTTTTGTGCTATGACATTACAAAAGGATCATTGCATAAAATGTTAGAATCTAACATATTCTATTAGTGGCAAGAATGTTGTGATCTTACACTAATGATAAGGATTGGGAATTGTGAAATGAGTTTCATTGGAAAGGTTTTCAATTGATCTGTTTCACAAAGTAAGGATCATAGGTAACATAGTGTGCATGCTTGGAGCATGGGATAGCTATTGTTGTATTTCAAATAATAAGTTGATTATCCGAAACATTAAACAATGAATAATGAGTAGTCAATATGGTGTTTAAATAAAAGGTGTTTTATTTACGCTCAAAAGTTTTGGGGCCATATAGGATTAAGTATTATCATTGTGTTTCATTTTGCATGTTTTGACTTCCAGAATAACTGGGTTATTCGAACCTCCACAGTCGGTCATATGTTGGAAGTAGGTATGAAAGAAGATTGTCATGAATCTGTCTGTAGATTGTCTAAAGTGTTTAGACATAGCACAAGTTTGTTGCAGAGTTCATGAGTGCTTTGATAAGATTAAAGTATTGGATTAAACCCACGCTCACTTGAATCACTTCATGGATTTATCACGGGTGATTAGTGAGACGATAACATTGTATATTCTTGAAACCGAGAAGTGTGAAACGCACCAGTAACTTGGTGTTATAAAACTTATTGTTATGTGTGATTCGATTAGTAGGTGCAAGCATGCATTTGAGTCAAAGTTTATCCATTCCTTTTACCCAAAGTGGGATAAAAGCGATATTTGTAGGCCCCTCGATTATTTAGTGATGACACCAAAAGCCCTTAGCCAAGCCGGGACTAAGTTGATGTGTTCAATTGTAGTCTGTTGTCAGTCGTCGTAAATCAGATGTCGGGAAACAATACATAGACAGAGAGAATGATTTAAATCCATGTCTCGTGTCTATACGATATCTTGAGAATGGAGGAATATATGATCCCTTATCTAAAGGACACACGTATCTGATAAGATCAGAGTTGACAGCGGCTTTTGAAATCTACGATTGATGATCAGGTTCTAAAGTTATACAAAATAGTTATTAGACTTATCCAAGTGGGAGACTGTTGGATTAGTGTCTAAGTCTATAACTATTTTGGTATGTACTTGACCCGATTATGAGCATGGTCCTTTTGGGTTGCCTTCACCATAGCAATATGTAGGATGAATTAATGAGAGAAAGGTTTAATTATGATTTATTAATATATTATGAGAATAATATATTAAAGGAGAAATCATATTTTTTTAATTAATATTAGTCAAGAATTAATGAAGAATTAATTTTGTGGCTAAAAGAGATTAATTAAACTTAGGGGACTGGAATTGTAATTATAAGATAATTACAATTGGGCTATGGATCACCTTGGAATAATAGGTTGGACGAATTCTATGGGGAAGCCCATTAGAAATCGTCCTAGGCATGTTCCAGAAGGGGTCCATGGGCTGCTTAGGGCTTAAGCAATCAAATTAGGGTTTCCTTGTTAGATAAACCTAATTGCCTACCTATTTAAGGAGCCCCTAAGCGCAAAAAACGTGGTGAATGATTCCCTTAGGGTTTCTGGCCGATTTTTGGTGCTCCCCTCTCTTCTCTCTTCATCCAAGTTGCTTAATGGTGTTTGTGACTCCATTAGAGGTGCAACACTTGAGGCACTAAGTTTTCTGAAGCCAAGGAATTGATTGTTATTGCTACATAACAATCAAGGTAAGATCTAAACCCTAATTCATATGTTAATTTGATTACTAGTATGCTAGATCTTGGGTTTGTAAGTCTTGGAAGTTTATTGCATGTTCAAAGTAGAAAAACTAGATCCAAGCAATTAGTGTTGCATGAACACCATAGGATTGATGTTATGCACATAATCCATCACAGCATACCAGGGTGTACGCTTAGTGTACTGGGCAGCATTCTTGGGACTTCATTTGTGACTTAATCCATTAAGTCTTCACGTCCAATATGTAGATCCAGGTCCTTTAAGACCTCCTAATCCATAAAGTCACAAACTTTATGTGCTTGCATGCATGGTTGGGGGTCAAAACATTATTTTGGTCCTTTAACAAGCTTTATGACCATCAAACACTTTCATGGTTGTGGCTTAACCATCAAGGTCCGATTTTTATGACTCTTAGTGCCTCTAAGAGCCCCAAAGGACAACTCTTATGGTCTGAAATCATCAAGATGCAAGAAGCCACAACAATGGAGTCCAAAAGTGGCATAAAACACCCTAACATCAAATCTAAACGTGCAATGATCAAGTTTGAAGTTTGATACCTCAAATAAGTCAGAAATGGTGCTAATCTTCTGGATCTACAAGCTGCTTTTGAATCCTTGCTCCTTCTTCAACCTCCTTTTCTTCTAAAACACCAAGATCACACAAATAAGCTCTCAAATGGAAAAAAATACACAAAAGTGTGTTAGGGTTTTCGAGGTGGCTGCTTAAGGGTGATAGAGAGGCCGGTCCAAGGACATAAGGTCCTTTAAATAGGGATCAAACCCTAATATTTAAGGTTTAGGACATGCGCGCGTACGTTGCGCGTACCCTTTGCCACGCTGGGCGTACGTGCATTCCCTCTTCGCCCAATTCTATTGAGTACGCTGAGCATACCTGGCATGATACGCCCCGCATAATGCCCTTCTCAGCCCAATTCTTGAAGCCCAACTATCCTGTCCCAAACCAAAACAACCCATTATTCAATAAGATAAATAATATTAATACCTGATAAATCTCGGATGTTACAACATGGGAGGAATAAATGTGTTGTGTCCCATATTAGGGTTTCAAATGTTCTGTTATTGCTATGTCACGAACCTAAAGACATCGCACCACGCAAATAGTGCATATCGATTTTTTTTCAAACCCTAGTTTGAGTTTTAGAGCGAAAAAAAGGATTTTAAGATTTATAAAATTTATAGTGACCTGATCTAATCAGTCCACTGTCATGAAAATGTAGTTAACACAAAATAAATTGGAAATTTCATGCAAAAGATGTGAACAAGTCACTCTCACACAATTGTTGGGTTATAAGGTTAGTTAACACAAAAGATGTGAACAAGTGACTCTTACACAAATGTTGGGTAATAAGCCACGAAGGCACAACAAATTAGAACTCCACTTTTGTAGAAACATATATTATGCAACTAAAACAAACATAAAATACTAGAAATCATACACTTGAAGCCTATGAAATATTCCCTGTTCTTGATGTAGAGAGGATGTAAAGATCCCAAATTAGAACTCCACTTTTGTAGTTACACCAAAGAAATAATATCAACAACCATCATTGAATTTTGATCGCTTGTGAACACATTGAACACTAATCCTAAACCTTTAGCGATGGTGTCACAAATCTCGGCTCGATTTCCAAATCACGGTGTAATTTTACCAGATCTAGGATTTGAGACAAAATCAAAAGATATCCAACTTTTTGTTGTTTTCTAGCCACTCTAAAAGTCAGCTACACATCCCTATTTACATGGATGTGATTAGGGTTACTTTAAAGTGATTGCTTGGTCACTAAGAAAATATGTTTCACTTAAACCCTTAAGGATTTACAAGTTTTTATTAATTTATTAATGAATAATCAGTTAACAAACTAAATCCTAATTTTCTCTTTTATCAATTATTATTTAAATCTTTTCTTGCGTATAACCCAAAAGGATCTTACCATAAATAGTAATATTACCAACTTCTTGTGACTGTGGGCACTATTTCCAACCATCTTCACTAACAACCTCAACGTGAATGTAACATCACAAAAATCAGAGTAAAATTTTCATTTTTCAAAAACAACCCAAACACCACAATTGTTTACAAAACCTTTTTCAAAAGTATAAGTCATAAATCAATGTATCCCAAAATCCAATAACATAAAAATCCAAAGGAATGTGCACGATCACGCCTTTGCTTTCCCCCGATCCTCTGAAGTACCTGAAACAACAAACTAAAACTATAAACCAATGCTTAGTGAGTTCCCCCAAGGTACCACCACACAACATAACAAACAACAACATGCATACATGAGACTTCAGCATGACTGGACCGCATCGCAGGCCTACAGGCTCTCTGGACCGCTCTCTGGGCCTTCGACCTGACTGGACCACCTTGCAGGCCTTCAGTCTACCCAGGTTGTCGTGGGTGTCTTGGCCTTTAGCACCAGCTGGTCCGCCTCAACCCATCAAACCATAACATGTCGACATATATAATAACAACAATAATCAACAAGCACAGGTAGTCCTACAGATCTATCAGTCTAGTCACATAACCAGTGAACACATATCTCAGCATAACAGCACACAACAAGATAGGATATCTAATCCAATAGGTCGGCCTTGGTGCCTTCGACCCATAAGTACAGTGAGGAAAACTCATCTCTTAGTCCCACAAATAAATGAATAAGTCTCGGCTCCAAATGTTAGCTCTACCCATCACATATTCATCAAATAGTGACTAATCTTAAATACAACTTAAAATATCGAAAATATCCTTAGGTCAAACTTGGTCCAATCCTGGTCAAATTCAAAAGTCAAGAAGTCAACTGAGTCAACTCAGTTAAGTACACATAGCATTCAGAATGGATGCATAGCGTACTTAGGCCTTTGACCAGAAATATGATCTAGACCTCAGACACATAACGTTCCTAGGGGACGCTTAGCTTTCTTCAGCTGCTTTCTGTATCTCTTATTAAGAGCTTAATATGTAAGCTCTTTTCATCCAAATTCCAGATCTAGTCCTCAAATGATGTCCTTAACCTTAAAGTTTCCAACTTTACGGTCTAGCATGGCTATTAAGTTCCCAATACCAGAAACCTTAACTTCTTGACCCATAAAGACATCATTGTTCGTGCATGGAAGGAAACTAATGACCATGGCTACATTTTTATGCTTCTAAATACTCCAAAATGTCTAAAAGGGCATCTTATATGAATTAGAGTAACCTATACTCACAATACCAAAGTTATGGGCCAAAATGAACACAAATCCATGGCTAGACAAGATCTAAACATAACTTCAACAAGTTTAAAGCTTTTTACCTCCAAAAGATGTCAAATGATGATGTGCTTCCAAATCCAAGATGCTCCACACTTCTAAGATGGTCTCCTTTTCTTTCTCCCTCCTTCAAGATGCTCCACACTTTAATGGCTTAAGAATGCTCAAAAATTGATTAGGGTTTTCTTGGGGACGAAGGTGGGTTGGAGGCTGATGAAAGGAAAGATTCTTGGGAGATAAATGTAGAATATATAGGATCCAAACCCTAATTTTTAGGTTTTTGCATCCAGGCTAAGAACGTTATGCGTCCCAGATGGACGTTGTGTGTTCCTATGAATATGCGTTTTCTCCAAAACGCTACAAGGGACCCATTTGCAAACAATTTCACACTTAAGGGTTAAAAGGTAAAAACTTGGAAATCAATATGTTACAGTGAAAGTTGAAGAACCCCCGACAATATGGCTCGAGGAAACATGTGCATCAAGTAGTTGATCGAAAAGCTTGGTCATAAGGATCAAATCTAATTCAAAAGAATATATTGTTTCCTTATATATAGAAGACTACCTGATTCATAGTGATTGATCATCATAGTTGGACCAAGTATTTATGTAATGCTAGGATTTTTTAGACTAGTCTTACTGATGTTGCGATAATTTTCTCTATGAAATTTATCTTAGAAAGTGTGTTCATAACCATAATTTGGTGTTGGTTATCTCTCTTATTGTGAAGCTAGTTTTTATCAATATAATTGGTTTCTAAGTAAATTCTTTGTATTCTTTACATTATTTTATTGTTAATTTCATAGTTAGGAACCAATAACAACAAGGATTTGAAGAACACAAACACTTCAAAATCTAACTTGATCATTTTAGGTCTACTTTGAAACTTTCAAGAGAATGAATCATAAGTTCTTTTTCTAGAAATCTTCCTTGAAAACCATAAGCTTTGTTGCATTTTGTTCAAATAAATCATCAGTTGACTGCCAATAATGTTTATACATTTGATGAAGGCAGAGTATTCCCAAATTACCATTGAGTCCACTACCTTAAGAAGTTTGTTAGCCAATAAATTAGCAATGATCTTGTCTTACAGCTCGATCAAGCAAATAATTCTGAAATCTTTAAGGAATCTAGGATCATCAATCTTCATTATCAAGGTATGAAAAAGATGAGTTACATCTAAACTAGTGATGATTTCATTAGAGCTAGATATCATGTTTCAAATCATAGTACACAAAAATAAACTCATTAGTTTAATATTATAAATAAATTGGTTATGCATAACCCAATTAGTGTCTAGCATGTTTTTGCTGGAGAGCAATACTTACATCTTTAAAGAGAATTCCAGAAATATTGTTGCTTTTGTTCATACTATTTTGAGGAGGATATCCAAACCAAATTACTAACTCTTTCTCTCAAAGAAAACGTTAATGTCTTCAAAGTAGTTTAAGTATGAGAGATATGTATGGAGCATGCTTCTTAAGATTTGTATCAAAGGTAGGATGTTATTTGTATACAGGGCCGGCCCAATACATGGGCGAGTTGGGCTAAGGCCCAGGGCAACATATAAGGAGGGGCATAAATTTAGTCCACATGTATATTATGTTAGCCCAAAAGTTTAGTCCAAGAGCAAGAAGTTCAGTCGATCGTTTGGGAGCAAGGCAAGAGCGAATGCGTGTTGGTGAGCGCCAAATAATTGAATCGCCTTGAGAATTGCAATAGCCAAATCGGTAAATTCAGTCGCCCCCAAGAAAAACGTACGAGTTTGTAGAGACCGAGGAGCCGGATCTAAATTCTAAATCGAATTAACAGATTCATTGATACCCTTTACCATCCTTCTACATCAGATTTCCATTCTTCAGTGTCATTAGTTTTCTTCAAATAAACCTACTGCTCCACTTAATCGATCATCTCAATAATATCATAGTATTGCGCTTTCAGATTTTTGATAGTATTGCGATTTTAGATTTCAGATTTGCGTGCAAGTTGGAGACAAGTTGGAGACTTGGAGCTCGATTTTTTTATTGTGAGTTCGATTTATGTTATAACCTGAAGCAAACTCCGGGGGCGACGAAAGTAGGAAGGACTTGTTGGATTTTTCGATTTCTGGTTTCTCTTCAATTGATTTGGGTAAGTTTTATTTTTCTTAATCTATTACTAATTTCTTTATAAACCTGCTGCCATCAATCATCATCTCTTAATTTGATCATTGTGTTTTTGGTCAGGGGTTTGATTTATACATGAGTCGAGCATTTGGAAAGAATTCTTAAATCGATTTGGTGTTGTGATTCTTACTGTTTGTGTAATTTCTTTTCTACTGATGGTTTTCATTTCATCTGAGGTAGTCCTTAAAGCAGAAAGTTGAAATTTGGTGTTGTCACAAATTATTTTCAATAGTTTATTCAATGTTTTGTAGCTTTTTCTTATACTTTGTTTCTAATCTAGTGTAAACTCAAAATTTCAATGCTATTTCGGCCATGTTTGGAGGTATCCTTTTACGAGGTGGTCTTTTTTTGGCTATATTTTAAGAGCTTTGGATGGTTGGGGTGATTTGTTTTTACTGAAGTATCTGGTTAGAGATTTGGAAAGCTCGTTGCTATTTTGAGTATGTCTTTATCTGATTTGCTTGATTGTTGTTTACTTCAACTGGAGATTCGCTACAATTATAGAAACATGTTTTTACATTTTACATAATCGTTGTGGGGAGTTTAATTAGCCCCTTTCAGATCTTTTATTGCTTGGTATATATTTGTCTTTATAGCTTTGCTGGCACTTTACATACGAGCATTTAAATATATTTGTCTATGGCCTTTGGGTGTTTGATATTACTGACAAAATGAAAGCATTTACAGCAAAAGTTAATTAGTAAAATTTGTATAAATTTAATAAAACATGAAAGCAACTATAACTCTTTAGTTAGTAGCATTTGTATAGATTTGACAAATTTAATACTACATGAACTCTTTTTCTATATAAACTTCACATTAAACACTCCAAACTCACTTAATGAAAATGGACTGGCATCAACCGTGTACTGTTGGGGCATTTATTTTTTGTCTTGCCCCGGGTATGAAGAACTAATGGACCGGCCCTGTTTGTATATAGATTCGAACTCTTGTTTATGTATTTCAATATAGTTGAGGTGAGAGGATATATATATTTTTAAACGACAAACAAACTAACCTACTTCGTAATAATCTTTTATAATCATTTATGTCTCTACCGAGATTTGAACCTATGACCTTTTATACGATATAATCACTCCGTACTGCCTAATTATTGACCATTTGGTAAGTAAGAGGATAATAAAAACTCTTTTACTAGTGTTGGTATAAGCATTGCCTTTAACTTTGTCTCCACTACGATGGCATGTTTTGAGTTGTTATTTTATTTTCGGGCAATAGTCGCACATTATGTTCACTCATACTTTTTCGGTATGCTTACAACTTACCAAATAAATAACCTTACTTTTTAAAATTTATCTTTATACCATGTTTTTTAGGTTCTAGTGTGAATTTTGAAATAGATATTTTGAAGCATGGAAATTCTAAACATATAATCTTTCAAGTTTCAAGGTCTAGTGATGCAAACAAACAAGATATTATTTTAAACTAATCATCCACATTAAATTGTTGTAATCAATAATATTTGTTGGATACATGGTAATATTGTGAGCTATAATCACTATCAATCTCAATTATGAAGACAGAATCAGAATCTATGTAGTTGAAAAAAGGTATTCATAACAAGATTCTATTGGCTTTGACTTATGTTTTGATTGTACACTCATCACCACAATTCCCATTAAAGTATTATTATGTCATCACCTCTGAAAATATCATCAAACCAACATAAGTACCAAAAAGGAAAGACGGTGACATGGATGGTCAATGTCAAATACAACACAATTATAAACTAATGTTCTTTTATTTTATTTTAATTTTGTACGCTTTTAAACTCCCAATTAGGCCATTATAAATTGTGTTTTAGAGATTAATTCTCTATGATATTGAATTTAATGTCTCTACATTTTGAATATGTTTAATGTTATGTCATTAGTTTTCATAAGATCTTTGTTTATCGTTTGAAAAGAATTCAATTCTAGTAACTAATAACCAATAATCACTACGAATTTCATCAAAATTTCAAACTAAATCTACATATGTAAAATCAAGTTATAACTACATAATAATTCGTTTATACTTCCAAACATTAACTTTAAAGATTTTTTTATTATATATAACTACATACTACTATAAAACATGATATTCCTCATTAGAGAAACTATTAAGTCTAAACGAATGTGAACTTTCATCTCTGAACTTCAAAAACAATAAAAATAATACAGTATTTGGTCAATTTGTTTCATTATAAAAAGACAAGATCATAAAAATAGATTTTTTCCAATTAAGAATAAAAAAGAACACCCTACAAGATACATCTTTGTTCTTCAAGAAAACGACACATCTATCTCTCAATTACCTCAAATTTCTTGATTCTTAATCTTAAAACCCAAAAACAATAAAAATCAAACTACCAAATACCAATTTAATTATTTCACTAATCAAGCATAAACCGATCCACAAGATAAAGCCATCAATAAAAGCGCAGCTTGTTCTACTTCACCTATCTTCCTTCTTTGTTTAGTAATGGCGGATCTTGGTCTCTGCAACACAACTTCAGTTCCTAGAGCCATTAACTTTCTTTTCAAACAAAAATCACCCATTTGACTTCTCTTATTGCTGGTCAATCCGCTTGTTTGACTATCTCCGCCGGATGTAGAGGTGGCTCCGGCGCCGGCGCAGGTTCCGTTGGTGGTGTTTTTCTTTTGCTTTTTCTCATCTTTTAGCCCCAAAAGTGCTCTCCTCTTCTTTCTGCTTCTGATTCCACAAGCATTGCATAAAGACTGTATAATAATCATCAAATAATCAGATTTAGATCATAAGGTTTTCTGTTTTCAATATACTTTTTATATAAAATCAATCAATGATGGTGATTAACGTCATAAAAGTTAACAAAAGTTTCACACATCTTTAGATCGTGTACAAAAAAATATGCCCACGAAAAAAATTAGTGATGAATGTGAATCAGACAGAAAAGCGAGTGATTCTTCATAAAAAAGAATTAAAAATGTTTTTTTTTCAAAAATAGAAATTAAATTGAAAGATACCTTAGGTCCAGCAGGACCCCCTCTCCAGAGAGGGGTTTTAGTGGTCCCACAATCAGCACAAGTTTTGATCAAATGGCTACCACCGTCGGATGAAGATGATCCACATCTATCAGGACTGTTCTTGCTGTTCATCATATCTTCACAGTCTGATCCCTGAAAATTGAAATCACACATTCAAATTTTAAAAACCAAACGCTAAAATCACTTATCAATCGAAAAAATTAGATGTAACTGGTCACTGATCAGTGATGGAAAATCATTGATCGGTGATCGGTGATCGGCGATCGAAGATCACTCACCTTATCACTGAGATCCACCATTATCGAATCAATTAGCCGATCAAACCACTTCCTCTATCGTGATCACGTAGATCGAACAAGATTTCTTCAAATCAAACGATTCGCTGAGTATAAAACAGCTGATCATACAAGAACGAAACACCAGAGTCGCGATTCGGTTGAAAAAAGAGAACCATAAACACAGAAAAAAGGCGAGATCGATACGAAAGGAAGAACCCAAATGAATTACTTGATGATCAAAGAAGAAGAACTCGATACACACCAGAATCACTCAGAAAAACTCACAAGCTATCGAATCAATGAAGCAGTGATCAAAGGTAACCAACATGCAATCAGAGAGAAAAAGAGAAGACCGACAGTGAAAGAAGAGAGTGGAAGGAGCCGAAGAAGTAGTAGCGGCAAATAAAAAAGAAATAAGGTTTTTAAGGGTCAGGAAAACCCTAGGGCGCGATATGTTAAATGACCAAAATGCCCATTTGTAAATGCTATGTATATTGTCTACCCCGCCAAAAAAACAAGGGTGAAAATGAAAAGGCGCGGTGGAGTTTGGTTTTTTCGTGATGGGTATTTTTGTAATTTTGTAAAAGAGAATTTGTGAAAAATGAAGATGTGATTACATGTGTGCGGCTACACATGTTTTGGATGTTTAGGGTTTTTGTGTCTTGATGACAAGAAATCTGGACCGTTGGAGAGATCGACATTTTATGGGTTTTATATTTTTTTTTCAAAGTTATTTCTGAAACAACCGTTTTTTTTAGTATTGTCGAGGATTGAAAAAGTGTCCAAATCTTTTGTGTTCAGATAGAAAAAACGAGCTCGTTAACTTCTTTCTAATTGTAGCAAGGACTGAAAAGATATAACAAAGGCTTATTTTATTTATTTTTTATTATAATTATAATATTATAGACTTTTGTTTCTGTATATATTAAAGAATTATATTTTGAAAAATCTACATGATTATGTCGTTATGTTTCTAGTTTTAATGGTATTTTAAAAGATTTCAAAAAAATATATATTTATAAAATTGTTTTGTATTTTGATGAAATTGTTAAATTAATTAGGTTATGTTTAAATTACAATAACTCTATGCTATTATTTGAGTTATTTATGAAAATGATTATATATTTTAGGAGTATATAGTGAGATAGCTATCATTAAATGACCCTGAACAAAATGTTCATGAGGTAAACACAAGAAAAAAAAAACTTTGAACTACGAAGGTAAGACAAAAGGACAAAGAGTTCCTCGCTTTTTAAAAGTTTATTTTTTATCGGCATCATACTTGTATGTTGTCTCATTCATCGTGAAAACGAGCTAGGATTGTAATTTTTGTTTTCGGTTGATAAATATGAACATTATGCAAGTATGTAAGCATTTTTGTACAATACTCGCAGATGTTACTCAAGCACTCTAGGAAGTGAGTTTTAGCGTTTTAGGTTATTTAGTTTAATTACTTGGATTTGATAAGAATATAATATTATTTCTTTGAGCAAAATGAAGTAGTATACAGAGAATTGACACCGACGTGAACGACGAAACTCACGTGGATAATAGAAATGAATTAGAAGTTTAATAGAGTCAACTTGAGAAAACAATTATGATTGAAGGGCCAGCGTTACCAAATCAAGAAACTTAGGATTTTACTCCTGAAAAATAAATACGACTTGAATGTTAATAAATTACTGGAGAGCGGTCATTTACGAAATTTATTAAGCTGCTAGTAACATATTTAGTCATATGGTGAATTTTATGCAAAACTCAAAACATAAAAGAGTTAATATGAAAATATACAAGTATATAAGGTAGTTGTCTTCTTTTTTTCTCTTATTTGGACGGTTTTCTCTCCATTTTCATGGTGCCAGAAGGGGTAGAATAATGGATCTCACAATAGTTTTAATTAGTTAAAGATATAGAATATTAATTATTTTCTTGAGATTAATTGAAATATTTCATAACCCTCTTGGATACAAGGAGGGGACGGTTTTAAGAGTATCAGCCATGGATAAGGTAAGTTTTGAAATGATAAGGATTATCCTTAGGAATATGACTAGCTTATAGATTTAAGTTGTTGCCTATAAATAAGATATTATGGATCAAACCCTTCACTCATTTTGCGACCTATAAATCGTCCCACCTTCTCTCCTCTCTCCTTGAGTTCGAAAATTATAACCCTTCTCCAGGGTTATAGGATTTTTAAAAACCCTGTCCTAAAGGGTATTATTTGTTTGCTTCTTGGACTCTTGGGTCTTATTCCACTAGAAAGATTTTCATTTGGGTCCTTCATCCATTGCAAGAGCTGACAGTTACAAGGTCACAATTAAGAAATCAAAAGGAAAGTAATTCCATCTTTTGTTTAATATCAAAGTAGGTTGCTATAATTAGTAAAACATATATCTTTAGGGTTCATGTACACATAAGGATAGTTTAGTTATTCCGTTGTGCAAATCTAGTGTGTATAGTTGTATTAAAACTCAATAGTAGTATCAAAGCCTTTAGGTTTTAGATTATGTGCAATGTTATTAAAAATAAAAACACGAAAAACCTGAAAGTTCAACGGACGCGACGCGTTCCTCTTGGACGCAGCGTGTTCTATGTTTGCGATTTTACTTTTTCATAAACCTGGTAAATTTCAAAGTTGGATAATGGCTTTCAATTTAAAATTTTAATCTAAACAAGATTTAAACCTGAATATTTGAAATAAATTGAATTTTGAATATTATTTAGATAGAAATTCAAATTTGAATTATTAAAAACATATATGAAATAATTTACCTATTAAATTAAATATTATTTGAATAAGATTTAAATTGTATATTTCATTAAAATTTTAAATATTATTTAATAGAGAATTAAATTTGAATATTTAAAAGATAAACCATAAATTTAAAAGATTTAAATTTATAATAGTATGATTACTATATGTATAATATAGTTACAACATGTGTCATCACATGTTTATAAGAAACATTACCAAGACTAAGCGCACCCATTCTAATGTTATAAGAGAGATTTCAGGAGGTATCTTAAATTTCTAATGAGTTCGGTTTTTAAAAGTTCACAACATACCACCCTCACCACTTTTTTGCATTTTGAGAGTGAAGTTACCGAACGGGTTTGATAGAATATATGTTTAAAGTTAAAAGTACTAGCTAAAGTAATAAAACAAAATTCACATTTTTTTAATTAAAACATGATCTGTGTGTTACCTATGAAAAATGCACATTTCTTTATAATCAGTTGATGGAGTGTGTATAGTTAGCCAACACATCAATGTGAGGATTATATTTGGAAATGATGTGAGACTCACGAATATCAAGCATAACCTGAGTCGAGCATCATACTTTTTGATGGTTGATTCACCATTTTTTCTATGACACATGGTATCTATGTAATAGAAACGAAATCAACACAATCTGAGATTAACATGCTAGTGACAATCAATGAATCTTAATGATATAGGAGTTTCATGGGGATTGAAACTAGAAAGGAGTATTGACTACCTAAATAACTTTGTGGTGTGTTTACATCTTTTTACACATCATAAAGCAAATATGAATCATAGCCTCAGGGGCGGAGTTAGTAGGGGGGTTGCCGGATGCGGCGCCCCCTACAACCATTTTACTTGAAGTGCAAATATACCCATCCAATTATAGATTATATAGCAATTAAGTCCATATAGGTTGTGAGAAAAGCCTGTTGACCCCCTATATTTTAATAAGCTTAAAATATTAATGTGATGTGCATGATCACTTATGACCCCACCTTAAATGTTATTCCAATTAATAGAAAACGATGCTTAATACCCATCCACAATTAAAAGAAAATGATGATTAAATTTGACTGCTACAATACTTCTTTCAAGTTTCTATTAATAAAATAAAATATATTTCAGATTTAATCGGATATAACATTATTTTTTAATATATTATTGGGACGTTAAGCCATAAGCCCCCCTTATTCTTAGATCCTGGCTTCGCCCCTGCATAGCCTCATTAAATAAAATTGAGTAATTATTAATAAGGATAAATAAAATAAACTTGAATGTAAATAATAACTAAATGATGTCAATAATTTTTTCCATTGAAATCAACTACTATACACTTCTAAAAGGATAAGCTAACAGGATGATCAATCTTGTTAAATTCGTTTTTTGGTAATAGTTCTCATTAACAATAGGAAATATCATGCCTTAGATAAAATCTCTTCCAGAGGTTTGTCCAACCACCGCATTCCGAAACTATAATAAATGTACTTAAGTGAAATGAAAATTTGATTATGTTAGGAGTTGACTATGGCTACCAAACATGTACATATAAGCAGTTCAATCAAATTTTCATATGAACAACTTTGAAATTCCCATGAAGGAGTAACATGACATGTTGAGGTTTTGATAGTTCAAGAAAAGTTATCCTTAGGTTATCTGAGAAAAGTGTTGATTCGAGTTAGTTCATGTCCGAGAAATTCCATCCATCCAAAGTTCCTTATCAAACGAAGTTCTTTTGTCGCCCGAGCAAGTGTAAACACAAATTAATGTCAATATGTTTTGATGGTTGATTCACCATTTGTTCTATGACCCATGGTATCTATGTAATAGAAACGAAATCAACACAATCAAATATTAACATGCTAGTGACAATAAATGAATCTTAATGATATAGGAGTTTCATGGGGATTGAAACTGGAAATGAGTATTGACTACCTAATAACTTTGTGGTGTGTTTACAACATTTTTTTTACACATCATAAAGCAAATATGAATCCTAGCCTCATTAAATAAATTGAGTAATTATTAATAAGGACAAATAAAATAAACTTGAATGTAAATAATAACTAAATGATGTCAATAATTTTTTCCATTGAAATCTACTACTATACACTTCTAAAAGGATAAGCTAACAGGATGATCAATCTTGTTAAATTCGTTGTTTGGTAATAGTTCTCATTAACAATATGAAATATCATGCCTTAGATAATATCTCTTCCAGAGGTTTGTCCAACCACCGCATTCCAAAACTACAATAAACGTACTTAAGTGAAATGGAAAATTTGATTATGTTAGGAGTTGACTATGGTTACCAAACATGTACATATAAGCAGTTCAATCAAATTTTCATATGAACAACTTTGAAATTCCCTTGCAGGAGTTACATGACATGTTGAGGTTTTGATAGTTAAAGAAAAGTTATCCTTAGGTTATCCGAGAAAAGTGTTGATTCGAGTTAGTTCATGTCCGGGAAATTCCATCCGTCCAAAGTTCCTTATCAAACGAAGTTCTTTTGTCGTCCGGGCAAGTGTAAATACAAATTAATGTTGAACTTAAGAAGAATTAATATTTTTCTTTATTACTTGTCTAGACATTAGGAAGGGAATCATTGTAATCTTGTATCCGTGTACGAATATGATTGTTAGGTAGCTTTCAGATATACTTTGTTTGTTTCCTAGTATCTTCACTTCACCTATATAAAGGTAAGTCAATCCTATATTTAGACGTACCTTTCTCATCACTTCTTATAAGACAAAAGTTATTCAAACCTCTTTCCAAACATTCTTATTGTTCCTACATTTATTTCTCTAAGTTATATCCGTGTTCACTAATTTACATTGAATACATCTTGGTTTAATATAGTCAAGACTCGACTAAACCTAATCTAGGTTGACTGGAACTCATTAAGTGCATCCATTAGTTGTTGTTAATTCACGGTATAAGTTATTATACCTTGTCCAAATACTATATGGGACATCTATTCTTATCAGGTTTCCATTTGAACTAACATGTCCAATCATAGAAACTCCAACTTCAAATGCTCTTAAAATCACTATCATGAATAGAACTATTAAGAATTACATTACTAAATATCCAGTTGGATAGGATTTTGGAATTTATTTAACTACAAGTCTTATGATAAATGCAAGTCTCATTTGTCAAGATAGATGACATGAGCACTATCTTATGGTGAAAATATTCTTTGAAATTAGTTTAACTAATGGATCATGCAAATTAACCATAATGAGTACTGATTCGAATACATCCAAAAGTCTAGGTAAAATATATTTTTGGAATCATATTCTTAGACACATAAACAAGAAATGTAATACCAAGTATCCGGTTGGATCGGATTTTGAATATCATTTGAACGCAAGTCTTATGATAAATGAAAATCATGTTTACCAAGATAGATGATGAATACATCACTTGTTGATGTGAATATTTGTTAGAATTAGTTCACACTAATGGACCTTTCAAATTAACCACGTTACATAGTAAGACCAACTTCGTATTAACATGTTTTATTAAATAAACCTAAGTCTGAAACCTTTTAGGTATCCAAAGCTCTCACAAAGCAAAGTTAAGAATCAACTGGGAAATAGGATGAGATACTCATATCCAATAGATATAGTGACCATCTAAGTTAAAAAAACTTCATCGATCATCTAAGGAGTTATGAAAGAGTTTCACGATCTATATCCACCCAGAACACCGTTACAAACAATATTAGTTGGAAAGAGATACAAATCATTGTTTTATTTGGTATTGGATGAGTCCTACTGTGCTTACCAGCAGTTCATGGAATATACCATGAATAGTATTACAAGAGTCATTGCCTTGTACGAACTAAAAAGGTTTATAAAATACTCTATGAGATGTGGAGTAGGGTCTAATGTCATTAACTACGAGTGATATTTCTAACAATAATATGGTCCTTTTAGGTTGGTATCATGACACAATAAGCAATAAGGAAAATGGAGAAAAAAAAGTTGTTAATTTATTATTAATTAATAAAGTAATTCGAAATTAGTTTGCATATAATTAAATAGTTTTAATTAATTAAAGGTATAGAATAATAATTAATTTATTGCGATTAATTGGAATAATGTAGAAACCTACTATATACAAGAGGGGACGGTTTTGAGAGTCCCAGATAGCAATAAGACAGGTTTTGAACATTACAAGAATTATCTTTAGGAGTATGACTAGCTTAAGGATTTAAGTTGTTACTTATAAAAGGGGTGATAGGGATCAAAACCTTCAATCTTTTTGCTCCAAAGAAATTGTCCCACCTTCTATCCTCTCTCATCGAGTTCAAAAACTATAACCCCTCTCAAGGGTTATATGATTTTAGAAAATTCCTTCTTAAAGGTTATTCCTTGTTTGCTTCTTGGAATTTTGGGTATGATTCCACTAGAGGGTTCTCCTTTGGGTTATTCATTCATTACAAGAGTTGGCAGTCACAAGGTCACACTCAAGAGATCAAACGGTTAGTAATTCAATCTTTTGTTTAATCTCAAAGTAAGTTGCTATAATTAGTAAAACTAACATCCTTAACGTTCATGTACATATAGGGATAGTTTAATTAATCTAGTGTGTATAGTTGTATTAAAACCCAACAATTTCATGATTTGTTTCCAACTAATTTTGGATTAAGCTATTTTTATTTCTTAAAAGAGTATCAGCAACAACATATGACATTTCAGGGAATATACATATATTGCTACTATTTCTTTTCATAATATTTTCCATTTCTATCAATGCAAGATTTTTTTTGACATCTCCTGCAACTTGTATTCCTGAAAAGGAGAAAATACATATATAATATCAACACTTAGGCTATCTTATGCCAAAAATAGATTTTGAATATTACTAAACGTGAACATTTGAAATTGTTTTATAGTTGTGGATAGGTAGATTCAGTATATTGTAACTTATGTCTTCAGCTAGCATTTTCCATTAGTTAATCTCTAGATATTAGCAAGTTGTGAAAGACTATGATATTAGAAAGCGGAAAAACAAAAACATAGGTAATTAGCAGTTCCCTAAAATATGGCTTCCTTAATTGCTTCAATATATTCATTGTCATCGTTTAACAATCTGATTATATAACATTTTTATTTAAAGAAACCACAATCAATATTGTTTATTAATTGTTATTCTTTGTAAGATCATGCTCCTCTTAAAATATTCAATAGTATTTGTAAACAATATGGCTCGCATGTTGTTGGAGGTGTTGGAAAAGAACCCAATAATGTAGTCATCATACTATTTTGACAATGATTGTATATGTTGGGTACATTTACATTATGTAACGTAACATTTTCCACAATGACATATGAGGTCTCTATGATTAATTATATGTAGTATGAATGAAAATTTTCCATATCTTGGTGGACTAGTTTTGTGTGGTTCTAAAACTTTATCCTATAGTGTAACTGATTAATTAAATCACATCGAATACGGCATACGTTTCATAAAGAGATTAATGCTTCTTCTATTCCAACTTCCAAGGCATATATATAAAACACCATAATTGTGTGTGTAATTTCATTCATTAGAATCAATCACTTAGATACCATTATGAGAAGTAGAAGAATCCTAATCTAAAGTCAATCATCTTCAAAAATTAGTGGGATATCATTTCTCAAAGTAAGTCTTCTATAATTGATTTAGGGTCATTAATGTTTATATATAAATTGATCATAGATTATGTCTATTAATCGTACATGTGATATTAGATACAAGTTAAATTCAAGAGTTTTTTACCCTAATTTTATATTTTGCATCTTATTAGGTAAGTATACATGCCCTAATTAAAACATGACTACATATTCCTTTTCAGTTGAAGTTTTTATAATAATAGCATTTGATTCTAATTACCATAGTCGTTTAAAATCCATACTTGGTTTTATATTTCATACAAATTTGATGAAGATATGCCACTTAATCTCAACTGTCCTTTTTGAAGCCTAAAGGCTTGGAAATTTTTGAATTGAACTTCATGCTCCAATCACGTGCTTAAAGTTGAATTAAAAACAAATTTGATCGATGTAGTGGTTGATGTTTATTCGTACTTTATCCCACCGATGGTTAAAATCTTATTATCTTGTAATTTTGGCAATTCGTTCCACTCATGATGTAATTAGTTTATTACAATTTCTATGCACTTAAAATACTATTCTATGTTGCAATTAGAGATGACATGTCACGGTCTTATCACTATTGGCTTTGATCACTCGAGGACATGCAACAAGAGTTTATAAATTCCACGTAATAGGCATGAATTCTATGTTTCCACTATTTTTAAAAACATCAATGTATTTCCAAAGGGTAAATCTATATATAGGGCTGACAATTCTCGACACGACCCGCGACACGACACGAAATAAATGGGTTTGGGTTGAGTTTTTCAACCCGCCAACCCGCTAACCTGTCAACCCGTCAACCTGTTTATTAAACGGGTCATATATGGGTTTCTCAAAAAATAAACGGGTTAACCCGCCAACCCGTTTATATTCTTAATAAAAAAAATTATTTTATTTTTAAATGTATTTATGTATCAAGTATGAATATTTAATAAGTATTATATAATATATACCATTGATTCATAGACCATTTGACTGTTTTGACATTTTGACTCGTGGTGGATGGTCTAAGGTCGTAAGTCGTAACCTATAAGGCTAAGTCTGTAACATGTTTCTATGAATATTTTTAATTTTCATTTGGATGCTTAAGACTTAAATGTCTAAAATTCGGACCCACGAACCCAAATCTGACCCACAAACCAGCCAACCTATAAACCTGTATAAATAAATGGGTTGGCGGGTCATATATGGGTTTATGTTATAAACCCGCCAACACGTGACCCACCAACCCGTGACCTGTATATTTAAATGGGTCGTGTTTGGGTTGACATATTTTGACCCGCCAACCCGCGACACGCCAACCCGAACACGACACGATTGTCAGACCTATCTATATACATCTCTTATTATTAATTGTAACCATTTTTATTTTTTGTTGTTTTTAGTCTATCTTTTTATTAACATTTTTTAAGTTATTTGATTGATTATTATTATTAAAAAAAAAAAATAATAATAATAATAATAATAATAATAATAATAATAATAATAATAAAAAAGCAAAGTTTGTTTAAATTAACCATCGGATATACCGACAGTTTGAGGAGTAAAATTGTGTTGTGTATTATACGTATTATGTTGAACATAAGCATCCAGCCAAACACTATACAATGTTTCTCGTCCAATAGAACACTATGATTTGTACATACGCAATATATAAGGTTTCTGTACAGTTTTCTAATATAACTCAGATTCCCCAAAAATGTATGAAATCAAATTTGGAAAAAATAAACAATATATGCAATGAATAATACTTGATTATTTTTAGATCAGTATATTCCTTAATTATCTAATAAAATGTTTTATATAATCAAAAGTGTTGAGTGTATGTTATTGTGAAGAATCATAAATGGCGAAGGTATCTTTGAAGTGCAACCGATGTTGAAGACTTGTATATCGAAGATCCATCTTATAGTCTATATTGAAATATTCACTATTTCGATCTATATTGTTTATTATGTGTAGTGTTTTATTTGTCTCTTAAGTTTCGAAGTATACATATTGGTTTGTGGTCAGTTGAGGGCACTGGACATGTTGCCTATGAATAGTGTTATAGGTTAGAGGGTTATTAACGCTTTCCACACACTTTCACTTTTCGCTCGCTCGTTATCATTTTGTACTGTAACATGTTTCACGATTAATCATTAAGCTTAAAATAACTATTTACACATCGTGTTCTTTCATTTACTTTAGTTTGATTTGTTTAATTGATTACATAACTCATCAGGTGGTATCCAAGTATGAATTTTTCAACTCTTTCGGAGAATTTCTCTCGTTTTCAATTTTAGATCTAATTTCTGCATTTGAAACACAGTTCTTCGAATCTTTTTGAGATTTATGATTCTATCTTTTGTTTCAATCAATTCGTATGAATCAAATTTTCATTTAATTGGAAGTTAAAAATTCTATAATGAATTACACAAATCTTCTTAGTTAATCGACAAAAGCCCCGATGTTGCTTCCGGAACACCATGATCAATGAGTTGATAGAATGGAAGAGTATCTCAAAGGTTTAGATGAAGATCTTTGGATACCAATTAAAGAAGGAGATTATGATGAAAATTGGATCAATTTTGTTGGAGGTGCTCCAAACACGGAACCTATAGCAGCTACAAAAAGAAGAAAGGAGGAAAATGATTGGAAATGTATGTGGGGTCTACGTGGAGCTCTTCCTCCTGTAGTATATGGGTATGTTAGAGGTTGAAAATATGCAAAAGATATTTGTTATAGACTTAAAGCCAAATTTCAAGGTACTGAAAGAACAAATAAAAATTTGATAACTCAAATTTTGTAAAAACTTGGAGAATTAAATAGAAATAAAATGAATCAATTGATCAAGCATTTGATTGATTCAATGACCTTTATATTAGTCATTACTATTATTGTTGTATATTCGTGTATATATTCTTCCCTATTTAGCCTCCAGTATTTTAGGTAAGTTAACTATTATGTATCTATATATTTTGTGTATTGTTTTTAATGAGAGACAAGGGAATTCCACGGAAACCTTTATGGTATCAAAGCGTAATTCCACAGAACCCTAAAACTCATCCATTGACAGCCACGGCTGTCATCTTCTTCTCCAATCAATCATGCCCGATGACGAACCAAACTCCACAAAACCCCTTCATCCTGTATACACTGTCACAAACATTCAAAACAAAGTCAGAGTTTTGGATGGTACCAAGGTTCCCTACTCGTCATGGGTAAAATTGTTCAAGCTCCATGCCCGCGGCTACAAAGTCTCGCACCATATTGATGGCACCGCCCCTCCTGCAAAAACCAGCGCCGACTATGCTCTGTGGAACGAAATTGACGTCATAGTTCTACAGTGGATCTATGGATCAATCTCGGATGATATTCTCTCACGCATATTAGGTGACGACACGGCTTATCAAGCTTGGGAAAAGGTAAAGAAAATCTTCCTCAACAACAAGGGATCCCGTGCTGCTGCTCTTGAACACGAGTTCACTAATCTTACCCTCCGATCTATGAACTCTCTTGAAGAGTATTGTCAGAAACTGAAAGACATCGCTGACCAATTATCGGATGTGGAAAGTCCGGTTTCTGAAAACCGATTGGTACTTCAACTGGTTCGAGGACTACCACCGGAGTATGATACCACTGCAGCCTATATAAATCAGACATTACAAGATTGGGACACAACTCAAAGCATGCTTCAATTGGAACGAAACCGACAACAACCCATGACCAAACCATTGTCGCCAATGTTGGTCTCACTGCAACAGAGGCGAATGTTGCATCTCACCCAACACCGAGACAACCTCGCCAAAATCGTGGGGCTCCACCAAACCGACAACCTCATCGTGGCCATCCCCCTCCATCTCAGCGACGTGATCGACAACAACACACTGGGAATTCTCAGTCACGCAACCCTCGCCCGAACAGCCAACATCAATCTGATCTCCCCAACTATTACAATACACCACCATGGTGGCATATGTTGCCACCACCATGTCCCTATCCGAATCAACCTGGTTGGACACATCCGTGGTACAACCATTCGCGAGCAACATCACAGCAGCACCCTCCTCGTCGAAACCCTGTCCCTCAACCCCAATCTCCAGACACACCTCAAGCCAACACTGCTGCTACATTCAATGCACTTGAACCGACAGACATTGGAGCTGCTTTTCAGGCGATGACCATGGATCCACCAGAGGACTCGGAATGGTATATGGATACAGGTGCCTCTTCCCACCTCACTGCAGATTCTGGTAAACTCCACAACTTTACAACTACAAGTCCCATAAAATCTATATTTGTTAGCAATGGTCATGACATTCCAGTTCTAGGCACCGGACACACCAAACTTTTATCCCAACCAAAACCTATTTCACTAAACAATGTTCTTCACACACCAGATATTGTAAAAAATCTTGTGGCTGTTCGCCAATTTACTATTGATAATGATGTATCTGTTGAATTTGACCCCCATGGCTTTACTTTGAAGGATCTTCAGAGTGGAACGTTCCTCTCCCGCCATAACAGTACCGGAGCCCTCTACAAGTTTACACCTTCGGAGATGTCCTCTTCCAATTTCCTTTCCACGACGTCACCCACCTTATGGCACTTCCGGCTTGGACATCCGGCTGGAAATATTATTGACATTTTACGTTCTCAGTCATTTATTTCTTGTAATAAAAGTACTAATAGTACCCATTCTCTTTGTCACTCTTGTCAAATCGCAAAACACAAAAGGCTACCATTTTATGATTCTAATTCTCGTACTTTATTACCTTTTGACATAATTCATTGTGATCTATGGACGTCTCCTGTTCTAAGTAAATCTGGCTATAAATACTACATGGTGCTTATCGACAATTTTACCCAATATGTGTGGGTTTACCCTCTAAAATTCAAATCAGAAACTTTTTCACGATTCTCTCAATTTCACTCTCTTATTCAAACTCAATTCAACACCAAAATCAAAAGTTTTCAATGTGACATGGGTGGAGAATTCGATAATACACAATTTAAATATTTTGCATCCACACATGGCCTTGCACTTCAATTCGCATGCCCTCAAACTTCACCACAGAATGGCAAATCTGAAAGAATGATTCGCCGACTTAATGAAATCACTCTTGTCCTTCTTGCTCATGCATCTCTACCTCCCTCTCTTTGGGTCGATGCCCTTCATGCTGCCACCTACCTTCACAATATCACCCCAACCAAAGTTCTTCAAAAACAAACACCAACAACCATGTTGTTTGGTCGAAATCCCTCCTATAGCCACCTCCGTGTGTTTGGTTGTGCATGTTATCCAAACCTTTCAGCCCAACGTAATCACAAACTTGACACACGTTCGATCCAATGTGTCTTCCTCGGCTATCCCGCAAATTATCGTGGATACCGTTGTCTCGATCCCTCAACTGGCAAGATCTATCTCTCCCGCCACGTCACATTTGACGAGACGATTTTCCCATTCGCGTTGTCCAATCTATCCTCAACCTATGAATACCAATTCCTTTCAGATGACACTAACCTTTCCTCCACATTCACCGAATTCTCCAGCTCTCAAACAACCTCTACCCACCCCTCTTCTACTCCATCAAATACTCTTCCTCACCATCACACACCACCCTCTCCCCCTCCTCCCACCGATCCACCCACTCAGTCGTCAACACAACCCTCACCAGCCCCATCCCACCCTATGGCCACTCGATCTAACCATGGAATTATCAAACCACGTATTCGCCTAAACCTACACACCACTAACATCTCCCCTTTTCCCAAAAACCCCCACCTTGCCCTTCACGATCCTAACTGGAAACATGCCATGACTGACGAATACAAGGCTTTATGTGACAATGAGACATGGGAACTGGTGCCACGACCTACAGACGCTCATGTTATACGTTGTATGTGGCTTTATCGCCATAAATTTCATGCTGATGGTTCCCTACAACGCTATAAGGTGCGTCTTGTTGTTAATGGTAAATCTCAACAAGTTGGCATAGACTGTGATGAAACTTTCAACCCTGTGGTTAAACCTGCGACTATTTGCACTGTTCTTACACTTGCAGTGTCTCGATCATGGCCAATCCATCAACTTGATGTTAAAAACGCATTTTTACACGGGAACTTAACCGAAACGGTCTACATGCATCAAACCCCGGGATTTGTTGATTGTAGCCATCCTCATCATGTTTGCATATTACGAAAGTCCCTTTATGGACTCAAGCAAGCCCCAAGAGCTTGGTACCATAGATTTGCCACATACATCACATCTCACGGTTTCAAAAGTGCAGTAACCGATACATCATTATTTGTTTACCACCATGGGCATGACACCGCATACTTGTTATTGTATGTTGATGACATTATCCTTACAGCTTCTTTAGATTCATTTTTAAGAAGTGTCATCACTACCTTGTCACGAGAATTTGCAATGACAGATTTGGGTACTCTTCATCATTTTCTCGGCATATAGGTTCATCGCACCTCTCGTGGTCTCTTCCTCTCCCAATCCACATATGCGAGAGCTATAATTAACAGGGCAAACATGACAAATTGCAATCTGGTCGCAACCCCAGCCAACACTTCTTCCAAAATGAGTGCAATTGCTGGAAAACCCCTTGAAGATGGCACTCTTTACCATAGCCTAGCTGGAGCTTTGCAATATCTCACCTTTACGAGACCTGACATCGCATATGCTGTGCAACAAATTTGCCTCTTCATGCATGCACCAAGGGAACCCCACTTCAACTCGTTAAAATGCATTATTCGCTACATTCAAGGCACCATTGATCAAGGCCTTCACATTCATGCATCCCCAAACCTACGCATCACTGCCTATTCAGACGCTGATTGGGGGGGGGGGGTGCCCCGACTCTCGCAGATCTACATCTGGATATTGTGTATTTCTAGGAGACAACCTTGTCTCATGGTCCTCAAAACGTCAACCTACAGTATCTCGCTCTAGCGTAGAGGCTGAATACAAAGGCGTTGCAAACGCCACTGCAGAAACAAGCTGGCTTAGGAACCTGTTACTCGAACCGCACGTGCCCATCACTAAAGCTACAATCGTTTATTGTGACAACATCTCTGCAGTGTATCTCTCTGACAATCCCGTGCAACACCAACGTACAAAACATGTCGAAATCGACATCCATTTTGTTCGAGAACTCGTTCAAATAGGAAGAATCCGAGTCCTTCATGTTCCCTCTGATCATCAATATGCGGATATCTTCACCAAAGGCCTACCAAAACAACTTTTTCAGCGCTTCAAGTCCAGTTTGAGTGTCCGCTCTCCTCTTGCTCGAACTGAGGGGGTATATTAGTCATTACTATTATTGTTGTATATTCGTGTGTATATTCTTCCCTATTTAGCCTCCTGTATTTTAGGTAAGTTAACTATTATGTATCTATATATTTTGTGTATTGTTTTTAATGAGAGACAAGGGAATTCCACTGAAACCTTTACTTTAGAGTAGAAAGAAGTGAACTCGATTTAAATATCACTTTTATTCATGAGTTGAGGAAAGAATGGAATAATATTAGTGTGATTTTAATATTACATGAAAATTTTAACTCCTATTCTTTATCTGTTCTGTTCAACATGCTTAAAGCTCACGAAGATAATGTTATAAAAATAATTGAAGAGAAAGAAAAAGAAATAGTTGCTTATGGTATTCTTGTTGCTCTTGTTTTAAAAGCAAATGTTATCAAATATGTTGCTTCTGATGTTGAAGAACACGATGAAGAGAAGGAGGTGTTTAATCTAGAAGGTGAAACTGTGGATTACTATTCTAATAACTTTCCCAATAAGTTTTATAAGAAACCAAATCCGGAAATGTCAAAAGCAAAAGTTCTTTTGGAGTCAGCACCATTCTAAAAAAAAGAATGTCGAAAGTATGAATAAATCTTATGTTGGTGGTGAAGGTTATTTTGAGAATAAGATACTTTGTAATTCAAGACATGACTATAATTATTGCAATGCTACAAATCACTTGGCAAGAGATTGTATGTTAAAGAAGATTAATGAGAAAAAGGAAAATCAAAGATGAAGCTTATTGTGTGTAGAAAATTGTAAAGCTTAAGGAACTTATAAACAAAACAAAGAATTTGACACTCGTGGTAACTGGAGATGATTCAAAAGATGGTACTTATAAAATGTGGTCTTATGGATCTAATGACGAGGAGATGAGAAATCCTACTCCTGGAGCAATGATTTCTCAACATATGTCAAATGCTACTAAGTTTGGATGTGAAACGTCTCAGTATGATGAGTATTAGAATATTAAAGGGTGTAATGTTGTAGATGGTTATCAGGGACATGTCTTTTGGCTTTTCTTCAAACTCAACCATCACTGAAAAGATATCTCTCTTACTCAAATCTTTTGATAATTCTTCATCTTTATATCAACCTGTCTTAGATGATATCGAAAAGGTTGCTTATACATTAATAACCTTCTTATTTTTATGAGTAGTGATGTAGAAAAGGAAAAGGCTGATCTTTATGAAGTTATAAATAGATTGAAAGAGAAGAAGTCCATTATAGAAACAAAATCGAATATACTATTAATCATTTTGGATGATAGGGATTCATTGCGCAAATAAAATTGTGTGTTACTATAACAACATAATATTTTCTATAACACAACCAACGTCTCTATGCAAAATTAACATCCTTGTGTCATTCATCGACCATCTATATTGAACAACATCGAAAACTACTTCCGTTCATCATATTTAAGAAAGATAAAGCAGATGAAATGTCATTTGATTGTGAAATTATAATTTCCTTTGATATTAATGTACCTAAAGATACATATGGATATGGTAGTGTTTCTGTTGATAAACATCTTGCTTCACATGAACTTGTTCAAATAATGAATGAAACCTTAAATGTTAAAGAACAATTTCATATCATGAAAGAGTCTAAAAATTTTCACAATAACAAAGTTAATTCATTAACTCAAAATGATGATCATATTGATTCGATGTCGAAGAATAATTCTCATCTTTCTTCTAAAAATTGTAATATTTCAAATGTTGACAATACTAAAATAAAAAAAAAAAAAAAAAAAAAAACTATAGAAATATTGAAAATGACTTTGACAATGATTCTGATAATGAAGAACTAACAAGATTTGTTTAAGATCGTGTTTTTTAAGACTCCAAAGAATATCATAAAGTTCTGAAGGGGAAAGGTTGAATTTATCTTGAACAACATGTGTGATTTATCTAAAATTCAAAGATTTTACAAATCAAATATTTGTCACAAAAGGAAATAGCAAAATGGTTTATTCAATATTAATTTTGATGGTATATGTAGATAATTTAATGGTAACTAACGAAGGTTTTTATTCAACCAAAAACATCAAATAATACAATTTGAAGAGTAAACCTCAGGTTCTTATTAATTGTAGAAAGAAAGAAGCCATGGCAGATTTTGAAAATTTTATGTTAGAAAAATCAAAATTGTGGGTAATCAAAGGCACATCACTTCCTTTAATAGAAAATTCAAAATCAAGAATTGATTTTTTTTTTTAATCTATTCAATCATCAACTATTCAAAACCAATATAATCTGATGATTCAACAAGGATTTCTCTATATAATAAAAGAGGAAATGAATTTCTCAAAAATAAAAGAAAGTATAATTTTCAACAAAGTCGTTATGAAACCCGTTCATCTTCAAAATCAAAAGTGAAGTATATTCCAAATTTTCCAAATCCAAAAATACATCAAACAACAAAAGTGTCATACTCAAAAGGAACTAATGAAGCGCATACATTTAATAATTGGTTAAATAAAAAGTGAGCATTTTTTGAAAACCAATTCTTTTTCAATAAATGAATCAAATAAGCATATGAAAAATCTCTTTATGAATTTACGCAAGGAAGCATTTCATCGAAAGGAACAATTGAAAAGGTTAAATCTTGGAGTCCACAAAAATCTACTTTTGAGAAAAGATAATCTTTAGAGAAAAGTTCAAATTTTTCTCTTAATGTATCGAAGAAATATGATCCTCAAAGTTGTGAACTATTTTTGATAAATCGCATAAAACGGAATGAAGTTCGTAATTGGATACATAATTCTTCATTGTATACTAATCATGTAGGTCCCAAAAACTTGGGTACCTAAACTTTCTACTTGATTATAGGTTCTATGTGACAAACAATATGATTCAAATTGGTATATTGATAGTGGTTGCTCGCGTAAAATGACTGGGAAGAATGAGTATCTTAAAGACTATCGTAAATTAGATAGTGTTGAAGAAGTGAAGTTTGGCAACAACAACAAATGTTCTATTAAAGAATATGGAAAGATCACAAATGGGAAATTCACCATAAAATGTGTTGCTTATGTTGGATGTTTAAAATGTAATCTAATCAGTGTTTTGCAATTGGTTGTAGGTACATGTAATCAAGTAATCTTCGATGGAGATGTAAGTGTCATATTGAATAAAATTTTAAAGGAAGTTATGTTAAAGTCAACGAAAAGGAGAAATGTCCACTCTTAATAGGAAACCAATTGTTGGAGCTCCTTCGATATGTATGTTATCGAAAGCTTCATCTGATCTGAGTTGGTTATGGCATCGAAGGCTTTCTCATTTAAATTTCAAAAACATCAATAAACTCGTGCTTAATGATTTAGTTCGAGGTTTACCATTTATGAAATTTGATAATGATTCTTTTTGTGCAACCCATGAACAAGGAAAACAACATTGATAAGGACATCCATTAACCATCGACTCAAAAATAGTTGAACATGAGAGTTATTACATATTGATTTATGTGATCCTTCTTTTGTTGAATCTATTGGTGGTAAATAGTATATTCTCGTTATTGTTGATAAATTTTCATGTTTTACATGGTTTTACTCTCTATATAAAAATCAACTACCGCACAAGCGATGATTAAATTCATTAAGTCTATCAAAGTAAGTTTGAAGAGAAGTGTTTGTAGAATTCGCAAAGATAATGGTAGAAAATTCAAGAATCAAATTCTTGATGGATTTTTACAAGACATAGGAATTACTTATGTGAAGTGATTCATATACAAAAAAAATTTCCGTACACAACAAATTATGTTTTACAAGATTGTATTGTACAACATTTTAAAGCATAAATTGTTGTGTATGGAAAAATATTGCTGTGTACGGATCAACTCCCATTACTTATAATTGTTCAGCACCATATACTCGACAATGGAACATAGTTGATGAAAAAAGAAATCAATATTTGGGTGCATCAGCTAGGTTAGTCCTCAACTTTGTAAATCTTCCTTTATACTATTGGGCTGAAACAATTTCGACAACTTGTTTTACTCAAAATTGTTCATTAATTCATTGAAGATTTAATATCACACCTTAGGAGATTTAAAAAAAACAGAAACCTAATGTGATTTTTTTCATGTTTTTGGATGCATATGTTTTATAATGAATCTTAAAGATCGCCAATCTAAGTTTCAAACACAAGCAGTTGTAGGATTCTTCCTGCGATATTCACATAATTCAGTAACATATCGAGTGATGAACAAACTCACAAAGAAAATAAAAAAAACTTTTAATCTTACTTTTGATGACTAATACATTATGAAAGCTAAACATCAATTTTCATAAAGTACTATTTTTCCAGAAAATCAAGTTGAATCTGATCCATTACTTACTTTTGATATTGACTTTGTACTCATCTTTGGTGAAGATGACATGGAAATTTCCTCTGGGATTAATGCTACAGACAACAATGCTTCAAAAGAATTGAAACATATTGATGAGCAAGTGATCACTTCAACAATCTCATCAGAACTTTCATCACCTATTTTTGAAGGAAATTCAATTAATTTTGATAATTCTATATCTTTTGAGGAAGAACATTCACATTTAAGTTCATAATAAGAATCCGCTTAAGTTGAGGGGGAGTACTCAATACCTCATGAAAATATCGAGGAGAAGCCAAAATTTTCAATATCCCATGCAAATATCGAGGGGGAACCAAATATTTTGATATCTCATGCAAATATTGAAGGGGCCACATATTTTGATATCACATTAAAATTTTGAGGAAGAACAAAATAATTCTATTGAAAATAATATTGATTTCAATAGTAATGATTCTATTTCTTTTGTAGAAGAATTCTCTGATGCAGAAGAAATTTTTGAAGATATTGATCTGGATTTTGACCCATCCTGTCCACCTTTATAGAAATAGACAAGAGATCATCCAATGAAACAAGTTAATGGTCATCTTTCATCCACTGTTCTGACTTGTGATTAATTAAAAGAAAGGAATCAGATTTTAAATGTTCAATAAGAATATTTCATGTTTTGTGTTTTTTATTTCTAAAATTAAACCTAAAACTGTCAAAATAGTCTTAGAACATCCAGGTTGGGTTACAATAATTCAATCCGATTTGGCTGAATTTGAATAAAATAAAGTTTGAAGATTGATTCTGTAACACCCGCAGATTCGGACTAGTCAATTTTGAGATAATAAGCGCTAAAATTACTTTTTGATAGAATATTATTTAGGATAAATAATCTTAACCAAAGTTATAGTATATGTCACAAGAATTCTCTATACATAAAGAACATTGAAATCCGACTTATAACGAAGAAGTTATGACCTATTGAAGTTTCACGACTTAAAGTGGCATGACTCTATGTAACGTAAAAAGTAAATTTTAGATAAAATACTTTAGCCTTAAGTATATACACGAGAGTAATAGTATTCGTTAAACCGAGAGCGTGCATCTAGAGAACGTCCAAATCTGAATTCATTTGAGGAAGTTATGATTTTTCTAAGATTCAACGTAGCAATGTACAACTCAGAAATCGAATTTTAGATTGATTGATTATTAGCCGACACAATCTAAACGAGAATTGAAGATATCGTTAATAGGAGCTCAACGATATAAAGATAGTCAAAAACGGACGTCAGATGACAAAATTATGAATTTTTAACAGACTTTAACTGTCTAAGACTGTTAAAATATAAATTTAAAAATAAACTCAAAATTAGCATAAGGAGTCTAAATTAAAGTTGTAGATCTCATCTATAGCTACCCGTGGATATAAGGAACGTAAAAAACGAAACTTATATGTGAGAGTTATGGATTTTACAAGACAATTAGTTTTCGGATTAACAATAACGTGACACGTGTCGCGATCTAGCACACTCCTTCCTCCCCACGGCTTGCGATCTGATGGCGACACCGGGCCCCAATATGCCCAACGTAATGTTCAGTATGCATAACATACTGAGTACGCCTAACATAAGTTTATGAACCCCAAACATTCGGGCACTTGACAGCCTATAAATAGAGGCCGAATTTCACTCTTTTCTTCACACCTTTCCATCACTTCTCTTCCAAAACCTCCCAAGGTCCCAACAACTTTCCCTAGCACTTCCTAAGTGTTAGTAGCAAATATCCAAAGTGCCATAAATCCCGGAGAAAAAGAGCTTTCAATTTAGAAGTTCTGCCCGCGTAAAGTCCAATTTCTCGCTAAACCACCTGTAAGTTGAGTTATGCTTACCGTGTCTTACGTATAACTTATGTTTAAGTTAACTGTAGTTATTATAAACCTATAAAGAATATTTATCAGTGATTCCAAGTCATTATATTGATATATCTACTTACGGGGATGATGTCTAGGATGGATTTAGTGAGGTTTTTAAAGTGGGATTTTCAAACATTATACTTTGTATACCAAACAGACCCTACCTCTGATATGATCCTACCCGGTTGTCCCTTATCAGCTATAGATCAGTAGACTTTGAATTAATGATGAATCTAGACTAAGAATTAGTCACAATAAATATTAGACTAAGAATGAGTGATAATGATACTAGGTTACATCAAAGGAAAAGACGGTTGCTAGATGAGAAACGTTGTCCGAATTTCAAGTCGTCACTTTAACAAATGAGTGCATAGTTACTTTTACCTTACACATAGATATGAAGTATTTAAGATACTTACATACTATATGTGCCTATTATCTATGTTCCTTATATCTATGTGAAATGAACGATTTGTATATGTTTTACTTGATTTAAACTGTATATATGTATTTTAATACCTATTAATGTATTGGGTAAAGATGGGTAGATGAGAGATGATACAGATGAAAGATGAAACATATGTTGAGAAGCCTTCACTTTAAAGATGATGACATCTAACAGAGTATAGATGACAACAACAGACTATTCTAGACAGTCCAGTAGAACGCTATCAGGCTCGTAACCTGTAGGTGTTTGTGAACCATGTGTTCATCAAATGTACTCTAAAAACATCTATTGACATGTATTATGGGTTGTCTCCCTAAAATATTATTGTCAATAAAGAAGATAAACTCTGGAAGCTATGGACTTAGTGCCTATTAGATAAACAATGGCAACTATGAACTTAGTGCCTAATAGATAACACTGGCAGCTTTAGACTTAGTGCCTATTAGTTAAACGCCGACATTGATGGACTTGGTGCCTATTCCTTAGGACAGATCCTTAGGAATAAATATAAAAGAATACCTACTGACGAGTAACATAGAGGAATCTTTGAACTAGTATTGTCAGCATAGATGATCCTTAGGGTAGATCCCTAAGAATAAAGAAGATAATGGGGATGGGAAATTAGGTTTATTCTTTGATGATTAAACATATTAATTATATTATTGTGGGTTTAAAATCCTATGTACTTACCAGGTTTCCCAACCGGACCCACTTAGTTTATTATATCACAGGTAGCGATATGAAAGATACATTTTGCTGAAAGATTCGAGGAGTATTAGGCCATTACTTTAATTACAGTAAGGCTTGTAATGTTTTGTTATGCTTATGTCATCTAGCATAGTATAGATGACAACCACAGACTATTCTAGACAGTCCGGTGGAATGCTAGTAGGCTCGCAACCTGTACGTGTTTGTGTACCATGTATTCATCAAATGTACTCTAAAAATATCTGTTGACATGTATTGAGGGTGGAGTCCCTAAAATAATATTGGAAATAAAGAAGATAAACCCTGAAAGATATGGACTTAATGCCTATTAGATAAGCAATGGAAACTATGGACTTAGTGCCTAATATATAACACTTGCAACTATAGACTTAGAGTTTATTAGATAAACTCTGACAGTGATGGACTTGGTGCCTATTCCGTAGGATAAATCCTTAGGAACAAATATAGAAGAATACATACTGACAAGTATCATAGAGGAATCCCTGAACTAGTACTGTCGGCATATGATCCTTAGGGTAGATCCTTAAGAATAAAGAAGATCATGGGGTGATAAATTAGGTCAATTGTTTGATGATTAAACATAATAATTATATTATTGTGGGTTGAAAACCTTATGTACTCACCAGATTTCCCAACCTGACCCACTTAGTGTATTATATCACAGGTAGCGATATGAAAGACACATGTTGCTAGGATATCCGAGGAGTATTAGGCCATTTGTTTAATTACAGTAAGGCCTGTAATATTTTGTTATGCTTATGTTTCTGTATTGATGATGACATCCCAATGTTTTAATATAAACAAAATACATTACTTCGGAAATGCTTCGATAATATCATTATCCAGTTTTTTGGGAACAAATTCTGCAATATTATTCTTCAAAAAGGATACTCTGATTTTTAAATAAGCATAAAATCGGTATTTTTTGGCCGTGAAATTAGGGATGTCACAGTTGGTATCAAAGCATTAGTTTAAGTGAACTAGGATTATTTGAGGATTTATAGACTTAAACTTAGAATGCTAAGCAATGATTATGAGATGAATGTCTACTACATTTAGGAAGTATGCTTAAATAGACACAAACACTAGCTTATTTAGGGGTGATGCCTAAATTGATTTTATGTGCTAAATGATTTATGATATAAGATTCTTTATATGCTTTATGATGCTATTATTTGATCGGATCTATGGTCTATATCCGACCGGATATGGAATTTTTATGTGTTCAGATTTTTAAACGTTTAATTACGATATTAGCACTGGCATATAACTTTTCGGTGTGATAAGGAGATTTATACGTCTATCGTAAATAAAGCTTTCCCTACCTTAACTCTCATCACTATACACCGAACGTCTGATTTTTCGTATAGATTGACATGGTAAGAACTCGAAGCAGATTAGGAAACAATAACAATAGCCTAAGCGACAAGTAATTGAGCATGAACCAGAGGTAGTAGGTGCACCCGAACCTATCACTTTGACAATGATATAGGCAATGTTGGGTCGTCATATGGAAGAGACAAGGTGTCTACTTCAACATAATAGGGATGAACCTACTGTTCCTATTGTGCAGCCCAAACTGGATGAAGAACTATCGGAGGAGGGAAGTTACAACCATACTATGCATGATCCAAGTTGAACCTATAGTGGTAAGAAGGAAAGACCCGAACAGAGGGATTGACATGCACAGGCGTATATATAAGAACTTCTTGGGTGCCAAGCCACCAAGTCTTTTTGGAAGCCGAAAGCAAGTGGAGATTATTGACTGGATCTCCGAGATGGAGATGGTATTTGAAAGCTGCAACTGTAGCAATAAGCAAAAAACCATCTTTACAGTTAGATAACTAAAGTCCAAGGTTTTAAGTTGGTGGATATTGGTGGCAGATACAATGCAATAGGGAGAAGCCCCGATGATGTATTAGGAAGCATTCATAGAGCAGTTGAAAATACAGTATTGCTCGAAGGTAGATCTAATACACCTAAACAACGAGTTTCAAAACCTGGAGAACGGGAAGATGAGTGTTGATGAGTATGTCAATGCATTCACAGAGAAGATGAATCTATTCCCCTACTTGGTGCCTACTAAAATATCAAAGATATAGAGGTTTGCTAATGGATTTCCATCAGATTTTGGCCCAACGGACAAAATGGAAACTACTTTGAAGATAGCCGTTAGAGCAGTCGAGAACGTGGAGACCCAACTTCGGGAGAAGATTCTGGGGAGAAAGATCTCTAAGATTCAATAAGAATGGGATATTCTCAAAGTCCAATGTAACACCCGTTTATTTATTAGTTAAATAAACAAATTAATGAACGAATGGTAGCCTAAAATAAATAATTATATATGCAGGGTGTTGGGTTCGAGGAGTTAATTGCCACACTTTTTAGAAGTTGGGGGTTAAAAGTGTGACTTCGGGACTCAATTTATAAATATTTATCAAGTCAGGGGCTCTGTGGTAATTATCGAGAATTTTTTTTAAAAGAAATGAGGTGGAGGGGCTGAATATGTTATAATTAAGACATTGGGAGACTGTTTGGTTATTTGTGTACCTAATTTGTAAAGGATTTTAATGGTGAGGGTTCAAAGGGTGAAATATGGTATGGATTTGAAAGAAATTGGAGAAGGAGGGGCTAATTCCGTCATTATGGGTTGAAGTTGTGTGAATCGGGTATATAAACATCAACTCATCTGTAAGCCTAACCCTAAGAGGCATTATTCAGCCGTCACCCTCTCCATCCTCTCCTCCTAGCCGCCATCTCTTCGCCAACACCAAAGAACCACCGGAGCACCCACCTTGTTCCGCCGCCGGCAAGACAAAGAGACTCGGGGATTGGGAAGCAGCTCGTGGGTGTGTTGTTGTTCGCATTTGGTTGGCTGCCTCAGCCTATGTCTGTCACTGTAGCACGGAGGAGCCACGGTGTTGCCGTTTAACGCCATCATCTCCGCCTTTTTCCGGTGACGCTTGTTGTTGCATTGCCGTCAATAAAGGTCGAGCTAGGGCTCTCTTCTTTCGTTGCTGCTGCTGCCATTAGTGTCGCCCCAAGTCCTCTCGATCTCTCCAGTGTTAGGCATCAATCAAGATCGCCGCCTTTCGTAAGGCTCATTACGATTGCTCCGGTCAGCGTCCGCCACCCTAAAGGAGGTTGTTGTACGCATCTCAGTTGCTGTGTCGCAAGTATGTTGAGTTCCGAGTTGTTGCTCGTTGTAGGAGTGAGTCTCGGTCGGAAATTCAAGAACAGCTACCACCACCGTAGGGTGGTGGCTGTTGCCACCATCTGTCGCCGCCGGCCACCACAAGGTGGCTGTGTGTGTGTGTTTATTTAGATATTCAACATTGTAAAATGTAAATTACAGCTTGAAATAATAAAAGAAGTTGAAAACCACCACCTTAGGGTGGTGGCTGCCGCCTCCCGCCGCCACCGGCCGCCGTGTCGGGTGGCGGTGTGCCTTGTCTCGATTGTGTTGATTCGTTTGGAGGGTTTGAAACCCTAATGGGCCCAAGGAAGCCATAATGGGCCTAATAAGACTTAATGGGCTTAATAAAACCTTAATGGACCCAAATAAAACCCTAATGGGCTTAATGACATTCTAGTGGGCCTAGTAGGCCTAATAAAGCCCTAATTGATCTAAAAACCCAACAAATAAATAAATGGGCTAGTATATGGGTTGGAAACCCTAATTAGGGTTTGGAAAGCCCTACTGCCAATGAAACCCTAACTTTAAGAATTAATCAGGTCACACACACAAGAATTATTTAATAACTTGAGATATTAAATAATGAACTTTGGCAAAGATTAATCTAAGCGATAATGGACTTAATGGATTAAGTCCTTAATGGGTCAAGTCGGAAACTTAACCCTAATCATCATTTTATGTGAAACCCTAATTTCACTTGGGTTTATTGTTGGGCCTTTCTTTTGGGCCTTGAGGGTTGGGTAATTAATGGGCCATCCAAAGTCAAGCCAATGAACTAGAATAATTTAATGGGCCCGGGGTAAGGCCCATGTAAGGGGCTTAGGCCCAATTTGGAAAATTGGGCCATAGATGGGCCATAGTTAGGCCTTAATGATTATATGATGTTGGGCCTTAGAATGAGAGCGTGTATAGGCCTAGGCCCAATTTGGAAAATTGGGCCATATGTTGGGCTTTGATTTCTAGTTGACTTTGGGCCTACGGATTGGGGCTTGGGCTTGAATAAGCCAAGCTTGGGGTAATGTAATTATCCAAAGTAAGTGTTTATGGTTATGTAGTGGGACCCAATTATTAATTGGGTGATGTTTTGATATTGACAGATCGGGAATCTGTCATCCAGCAGCTGGGGTTGAGTCTGCGGGACTTCAGCAGTGTGGGATTGTGTCTACGGGACTTCAGCAGTGTGAGGTGAGTTACCTTCCAGTAGCGGTGGGTCTACGGCCACAATGCCGGCCCACTAGTAGGAGTTGTATGTTAGATGATTGTCTTTGTGATATCATCTAGGTTTGCTACTACCTGATATGTTATATGCTGGCATGATATGTATATGTGATAGTAGTAGAGTTCGGTTGTTAGGACCAAAGGGTAGGTCAGACACCCCAGATATGTCTGACAGTATGTGATGATATGTTTATATGCTGGCATGATATGTTATATGTGATAGTGGTAGTAGGAGGGGAATAGTCCCCAAGTTCGGTCGTTAGGACCGAAGGGTAGATCGGACACCCCAGATATGTCTGATAATATGTTATGTTATGATATATGTGATAGTAGCAGTAGGGGGTGAAATAGTCCCCGAGGATCGGTTGTTAGGACCGATGGGTAGTCAGCACCCTAGAATGGCTTGACATTGGTAGTCAGCACCCCAAAACGGCTTGACACAGGTAGGTCGGCACCCCAGAATGGCCGTACCGGGTAGGTCGGGCACCCCAGAATTGCCCGACAGTATGTATGATATGTGATTGTATGGTATGTGGTATGATGGGGGAACTCACTAAGCTTTGTGATTACGGTCTTCAGTTTTGGTTTCAGGTACTTCATGTTTAAAGGAAAGGAGCCGGCTTGATCGCAGCGCATCACACTATGTTTTCCGCACATGAGATCTTTGGGATTACACTCTGATATGGTTTTATGATAATATGTTTTGAATATTGAAACTTTAGTTTGACACGAGATACTATTATGAATGTTTTTATACTGATGGTTTTATGTAATAACTTAATTAAAACAAAATTTTTGGCCTTGAATTTTGGGATGTTACATCCAACCTCGACGACCAAAAGTATGGGGGTAGTGATGGAGCCAAGTGGTGTGAGAAGTGCAAGAAGAAGCAGTATGGGAGATGCGACAGAGAAGTGACTTGTTATAAGTATGTGGGGATTGGTCACTATTATAAGGATTATACATTTAATGATAAGGTATGTTGCGGATGTGGAGACAAGGGGCATATGTCAAAAGATTTCCCAAAGAAAAATGAAGCAGCAAGACTGAATGCGCCGTCGAAGCTAAAGGTAAGAGCATTCGAAATGTTCCTTTATGAAGCAGGTGACGATGCAAGGGATCAGGAGAAAGGATCTATATATCTGAAGATTGGGATATAAAGTAGTCATGTAGATAACCTAATGTGTAGCCTAATGTAAGAGGCATAGTATAGGGCGAACTTGAATATTTTTCTAATCGTTTCAAGAAATAATATAAACCTTAGTTATGTTATCTCATGTGTTAAATGACTATGCGAAATTCTTATATGGTGACTTGGAAAACTAAGTGATAATTATTGGGATGAGTATGAGTATGTGAGAAAGGTAGTAGAGGTCTATTCTACCAGAAGCATAGGACTCGCACTTGGATCAGGGAAACTCACAAGGTTACGAATGCGCTGGTAATTGATTCCGTTTTGTTCATGTCTGTCGTTACCATTATTTCGGTAATGACCAAGAAGATGATTGTTATTCGGGCCCTAATGGTCATATCAAATCGAGTCCGGATAAGATAATTATGCTGTGTGGTTCAGAGAACCAAGTTCGATGTAGTATCCGACTTAAGCTAGAAGATTGAAGTAAAAGATAATCGAAGCGATCAATAGAAGTATTGCAATTGCCTTTAAAGTAAGAAGCTTGTAGTTAGATGTGCTACATGCTAGAATGTGATCATATCACATTAGAACATGAAGGAACGTATCTTCCTTTGTAGAATCTGACTCAAAAATACATGAGTTGAAGTGTTGCATCATACGATGAGAGGTTACTAGAACATGATCCATCGGTCTGTTATGATAATCAAAGAAAAGAACTTATCTTAAGTTAAGTCTTTTTAAGAAGGAGCAAGAGTCTTCAATAAGGATCGAGTTTGTAACTCGAAGATTACGGTTGAAAGTCCAACATAAGATAAAGAACGGGTGCAAGGTTGAGTACCAATAGCGGTCAAGGAGTCCTAGAGTTAGATACTTATTTGAAAGGACATAAGAGTTACGATTACCACCTAGGACAGAAAGGTAACGTGCATAGTCATTATACAAACCCTATTTTGTTGATGATTCTGGAACGTAATCATCCTAAAGGGGAGATAATTGTAACACCCGCAGATTCAGGCTAGTCAACTTAGAGATAATAAGCATTAACAATGAATTTTTGATTAAAGATTATTTAAGATAAATAATATTAACCAAATTTATAGTATATGTCACAAGGATTCCGTATAGAGAAAGAACCCTCAAATCTGACTTACAACGAAGAAGTTATGACCCTTTGAAGTTTAATGATTTAAACCAGCACGACTCTACGTAACGTAAAAAGTAAAATTTTGATAAAATATTTTATAGCCTTAGTGATCTCAACAAGAGTCATAGTATTCGTTAAACTGAGAGCGTACATATAGAGAACGTCCAAATCTGACTTCATTTGAGGAAGTCATAATTTTTCTAAGATTCAACGTAGCAGTGTACAACTCAGAAATCGAATTTTAGATCGATCGATTGTTATCCAACACAATATAAATGAGAATTGAAGATATCGTTAATAGGAGCTCAACGATATAGAGATAGTCGAAAACGACCGTCGGATGACAAAATTATGAATTTTTAACGAACTATAACTGTCTAAGACTATTAAAATATAACTTAAAAAATAAACTAAAAAACAGAGCTCATATTCAAGAGTTATGGATTTTACAAGATAATTAATTTTCAAATTAACAAGAGTGTGACATGTGTCGCGATCTGGCACACTCCTCCCTCCCCATGGCTTGCGATCTGATGGCGGAACCTAGCCCTAGTATGCCCAACATAATGTTCAATATGCCTAACATATTGAGTACGCCCAACGTAAGTTTATGAACGCCAAACGTTCAGGCACTTGACATCCTATAAATAAAGGTCGAATTTCAATTTTTTTCTTCACACCTTTCCATCACTTCTCTTCCAAAACCCTCCTAAGGTCCCAAGAACTTTCTCTATCACTTCCTAAGTGTTAGTAGCAAAGCTCCAAAGCACCATAAATCCCCAAGAAATAGAGATTTCAGCTTAAAAGTTTTGCCCGCGCAAAGTCCAGTTTCTCGCTAAACCACCTGTAAGTTGAGTTATGCTTACCGTGCCTTCAGTATAACTTACGTTTAAGTTCATTATAGTTATTATGAACCTATAAACAAGATTTATCAGTGATTCCAAGTTGTTATACTAATTGATCTACTTACATTGATGATGTCTATGCTGATTTAGTGAGATGTTTAAGTGGGATTTCCAAACATTATACTTTGTATACCAAACAGAACCTACCTCTGATATGATCCTACCCGGTTGTCCTTATCAGCTATAGATCAGTAGAATTCGAATTGATGACGAATCTAGACTAATAATTAGTCACAATAAACATTAGACTAAGATTAGTGATAATGATGCTAGGTTACATCAAAGGAAAAGATAGTTGCTAGAAGCGAAATGTTGTCCGAATTTCGATTCGTCACTTTAACAAGTGAGTGCATAGTTACTTTCACCTTACACATAGATATGAAGTATTTAAGATAATTACATTCTATATGTGCCTATTATCTGAGCTCCTGATATCTATGTTAGATGAATGATTTATACATGTTTTACTTGATTTAAACCGTATATATGTATTTTTATACCTATAAATGTATCCGGTAAAGATGGGTAGATGAGAGATGATATAGATGATGAGAGATGAAGGATGAAATAAATGATGAGAGGCCTTGACTTTAAAGATGATGCCATCTAACATAGTATAAATGACAACCACAGACTATTCTAGACATTCCAGTGGAACGATAGCAGGCTCGTAGTCTGTAGGTGTTTGTCAACCATGTGTTCATTAAATGTACTCTAAAAAAAATCCGTTGACATGTATTGTGGGTGGACTCCCTAAAAAAATATTGTCAATAAAGAAGATAAACCACGGCAGCTGTGGACTTAGTGCCTATTAGATAAACAATGTCAGCTATAGACTTAGTGCCTAATAGATAACACTAGCAACTATGGACTTAGTGTCTATTAGATAAACCCTGAGAGTGATGGAATTGGTCCCTATTCCTTAGGACAAATCTTTAGGAATAAATATAGAAGAATACCTACTGACAAGTATCATAGAGGAATCTCTGAACTTGTACTGTTAGCATTGATGATCCTTAGGGTAGATCCTTAAGAATAAACAAGATAATGGAGATGGGAAATTAGGTTAATTGTTTGATGATTAAAAATATTAATTATATTATTGTGGGTTGAAAACCCTATGTACTCACCAAGTTTCCCAACCTGACCTACTTAGTTTATTATATCACAGGTAGCGATATGAAAGATAAATTTTGTTGAGATATTCGAGGAGTATTAGGCTATTAGTTTAATTACAGTAAGGCTTGTAATATTTCGTTATGCTTATGTTTCTGTATTGATGATGACATCTTGATGTTTTAATAAAAATAAAATAAATTTCTTCTAAAATGCTTTGATAATATCATTATCCTGTTTTTTGGGAACAAATTCCGCAATATTGTTCTTCAAAAAGGATACTCTGATTTTTAAATAAGCATAAAGAAATCGGTCTTTTCTTTCCGTGAATTTGGGGATGTCACAAATTAATACACCTAAAAATGTTTCTATTGTAGGCTTAAAATGGGTTTTTAGAAAAAAAAAAGTTGATCAAGAGTGTAATGTAGTTCAAAATATAGATATGCTTGTGGTTGAAGGATATTGTTAACGGGATGGTATTGATTTTTATGAAACCTTTGCTCCCATTTCTCGACTCAAAGATGTTAGAATCTTTCTTGTTTATGCTGCTCATAAGAATTCTGATGTTTATCAAATAGACGTCAAATGTGCATTCTTAAACGGGTACCTTGAAGAAATTGTTTATGATGAGCAACCACCAGCTTTTGTAAATGACAAATTTCCTAATCATTTCTATATTCTTGATAAAGCCATCTATGGTTTGAAACAAGATCCTAGAGCTTGGTATGAAACCTTAACAAAATTTTTGAAATGTCGAAATTTAAATAAGTATTAGTTGATCCTACTTTATTTCAGAAGAAAGTAGGGATCATCTAATTCATGTTCAAGCTTATGTAGATGATATTATATTTTATTCTACTTGCCCTACTTTATCCAAAGATTTTGAAAAATGAACTGAAGAGCCAGATCGAGATGAGCATGACGGGGAAGATCAATTTTTTCTGGGGTTGAATATCCGACAAAGTAAGGAATTAATTTTTATCAATCAAGAATCTTACACAAAGAATTTGCTTGAATGTTTCGGAATGCATAAATCTTCTCCTTAAAAAGTACCAATGGAATTTTTCACAAGGCTAAGTCCATCACTTGGCAAGCCAGCTATGGATATAAATAATTATCGAAACATGATTGGTTCATTGTTATACTTAACTATTAGTGGACTTGACATTATGTTTGCTCTTTATAACTTGAATATCTTTCGATATCTAAATTGAACACCTACACTTGGAATTTGGTATCCATCAAATATTGGATGCTTCATTTAAGCATATTCTGATGTAGATTTTGGAGGATGTCAATTGGATAGAAAAAGAACAATAGGTGGTTGTCAATTTCTTGATGGAAAGTTGGTTAGTTGGCAATCAAAGGAGCAAACTAGTGTTTCGATATCAATGCCCAAGGATGAATATGTTGTTGTTGCTTGTACTTCTCAAATAATCCGGATTCAAAGTTAATTACATGACTATGTGATAAACATGCAAAAGATTCATTTATTCTATGATTCTCAAAGGGACATACATATTTTTCATAATCTAATGCGACATTCCGAGAACAAACACAATGCACTTCAGTACCATTTTATTAAATATAATGCTGAAGAAGGATACATCAAAGTACATTTTGTTCAGACAAAAGATCAACTTGTTGACATTTTTACCAAAGCACTTGATGAAAAGTAATTCTTGAGAATTTTTAATGATTCGGGAATGATGGAAGCATTTTATGATTCTAAATCCAACTAAGTTTCATCCTCAAGTTTTTTATTGAATAAAATTTTCTTGTTGCGTTCAAACATCCAAGTTACTATTCATCATCGTAGCTTCGACCCACTCCGAATTCATTATTCATACTTCAAAGCTTTGACATTAATCATACTTCGAAGCTTTAAAAAACCGTTTCATGATGTTCATATCAAAATCTTACTATTTTCATGTCGAAATCATTATTCATACTTCGAAGCTTCGACATGCTTCAACTTTGTGTAGATAAGCAAAAATTTACATTTTCATGTTTTTTTAATTATTACTAGTTTTATTCTTTATCTCAAATTGAAAACTACAAATATATTTTTTTAGACCAAATGGGATATAAGAACTTGTTGTTATGTCTTATTGAAAGCTTCATATTCATCTATTTTTTTTCATAATACACGTTTAAATATCTCCTGTTTGAAATTATGGAACTAAGTGGATTGTACAAAAACTTTGATTTTATTAATTCCACAAAGGTATTTGCTCATCAGATATTGAGATAAGCATTTCAACTTCAGGTAACATTCTTTATGCACGTAGAAGTATGAGGTTAACACTGATATGCTTTTGGTTTTGTTTATCTTGATATAGTCTTTAATGGTGGTTTTCTTAACTTGGTACCATATGGTTTTTTAATTCGCTTTATCGATTCATTAATATGAACTTATTATGTAGTTCTTCAATCTAAGAGTGCACAATTTGTTTTGTCATGAGATACATCGGAATTTTCGAGTAAAGAAAGTTGTAACATCCCGATATCATGTATTTTTATTATTGCTTGTATCTTTTTCAAAAGTGGCACATTTAGTCCCTTGAAGAAAAGGCTTGTGATTTTGGTCGTACCCTAAGCGTACTTAAGAGTACGCGCAACGTACTCATGCCGTAACACCTCAAATTTTAGACCAAAATTTTCATTTTTAAATTACCAAAAATCATAGTTTCACAACCAAGTTATCGAATACAAGATCATCCCAAAACAACAAGTATCATAATTATCAAAGTACATAAAACATGTCCAAGTAGTAAATTCCCCAGTGCGTGTGTACAATCAGACTTCGCTTTCTCGCGGTCTTGTGAAGTACCTTCCACATATAAATCAACAATTGTAAGCACAAATCCTAATAAGTTCCCCAAGATACCACATATAACACATCATAAATAAACAACTATGGGTTATCCGCAACCCTAGGGCTATCAGCAGTCTCAGTGAGCTAACAGCATGCTCAATGGGTTATCCGCAACCCTGGTTAGCTATCAGCAGCTTCAGTTACATATAATTATCATAACATAATATAACATAGTAGCTAGACCCAACTGGTCATCATAATACAACTATCCTACCATACAAGTATGAGTAAGTGAGGGGACTCACATACTGATGACACGAAAAACCTAGCACCCGAACTATCGGATCTAGACTCTGCCTAGTAAACAAAATAATTAAACCTTAACTAATAATTAAGGTTCGAAACTCACTCACGAGTCCAAATAACTCAGCTAAACCTTTTAAGGGAAAAAGGACCAATTTTCCCTTCCCATGGTCCAAAAACCCTAAAACTTAACCAGTGGTCAAAGTCAACAAAAGTCAACCCTCAATGTGTACACTGAGCGTACCACTTCGTACGTTGGGCGTATAACTAGGTCAGCATGTGTCAGGGAGGAATCAGACTATGTTGCGTATAGCCAAGAGTATGCCTAGCATACTCCATCAGTCTCTAAATCCACTAAGTTGGTGTCGTAATCCATTAAGACAACCAACCCAACCACAGATCTGACTAATTTAAGGCCTATTAATCCATAAAGTCATGTCCTTTAAGCCATTGCATGGCTAGGAAAGGCTCAAAGCATCACTTCATCCATTCTAATCTACTTTACTCATGCATGAGCCAAAGGGGAAGATCAAGCAAGCATTTTTATCAATCTAGATGTCTTAATATGCATGAAAGGACAATTTAAACCCTTTAGAGAGTCCCAAACTCAAAAGGTCCAGACTTGGGGACGTTTAGCTCATAAATCTAAAACCAAAGAGATCTAGAAGTACACTAGACAAGGTATAAGCTTTATATCAGAATATGATGCATAAAGGTGGGAAGTTTATGGATCTTCAGTCTTTCTAGCTTCTTCTTCTCTAACCTCCTTATTCAACTATAAGAGCCAAAAACACTCAAGACTTGCAATAACATACACACAAGCCACACACACAAGATTAGGGTTTATGGGAGGGTTGGAGGCTGATAAGGTTGACTAGAAATGAAGCCATAATGTTCCTAAAATATGGGCAACCCTTAAAATTAGGGTTTTACACCTGAGCTAGTATACCCAACGTACTACATGTACGCCCAGCGTAGTAGTTGGCTCTCCGCGACCACGCAGGCTACATTAGTACGCTAAGCGTACTCATATGTACGCCCCGCGTACAACCTCTTTTGCCAATCTTTTCTATTAGGAACCAAATGCGACACTTTTAATAGAAATTCAAAGAATGATAAAATATACCTTATTTCGGGATGTTACAATTGCCCCCCACTAAAATCAGACTTCACCCTCGAAGTCATCCTCCAGAAACGGCTCAGGGTATTGCTCACGCATCTCAGACTCGGGTTCCCACTTCCACTCCGAACCTCTACAATGCTGCCACTAAACTTTAACCAAGTGCACAACCTTGTTCCTCAAGGTTTTCATTCTCTCATCCAAAATGGCTATAGGCTTATCCATATAATTCAGGTGATCATCAACCTGAATATCCTCCAAGAGTATCACAGACGCCTCATCGACTATATACTTCCTCAACTAGGAAAGATGGAAGGTATAATGGATCTGACTTAGCTCCTCTAGTAGCTCCAACTGGTAGGCCACCTTGCCTATATGAGCCAAAACTCGAAAAAGGCCAATGAACCTAGGGCCGAGCTTGCCTCACTTCCTGAAGCGAATAACACCTTTCCATGGGATACATTCAGGAGCACTAGATCCCCCACCTAAAACTCTAACTTTGAGCGTCACTGATCCACATAACTCTTCTGATGGCTCTGCGTTGTCAAAAGTCTCTGTCGAACTTGCTATATAAGCTCAGTCTTCTTGAGCACGACTTCCATGCTCCCCATGACCTTTGCTCAACCTCGCGCTAACAAATAGGAGTTCGACATCTCCGACCATAAAAGAGCTCGAACGGGGGCATAGCGATATTGGCATGATGGTTGTTGTTATACCAGAACTCGGCCAATGGAGGATAGGAGCCCCAACTCCCACCAAAATCAATAACACAAGCATGCAACATATCATCGAGCGTCTAAATCGTTCATTCACACTGTCCATCTGTCTATAGATGGTACGCAGTACTGAAGTGTAGCCAAGTACCCAAATCCTCATGAAATCTCTTCGAGAATCTAGAAGTGCACATCCCGGTCAGACACACTAGACGTCGGCACCCCATGCTGAGCCACCACCTCTCGAACGTAAATATCGGCTAACTTGCCTGCAGAAGAGTTCTCACTAATGGATAAGAAGTGAGTGCACATTCATGGTGATCTGCCCTTACTTTCATTGGGGAACCTCTAGAGGTTGCAACCTGCCATGAGGGCGCTGGTGTCAGCCTTGACCTTCCGGCAGGTCAAAGATCGCTCTACAAACCATGTCATGTCTCTCTTCATACATGGCGACCAATAATTATGCTTCAAGTCGAGATACATCTTAGTATCCCCTGGGTGGATGGAAAATATCGATTTGTGGGCCTCCTCCATCAAAATCCATTGGGCCCCACTTACATACGGTACCCCAACCACCAATGAAGGGTCAAAAGTTCTCGACCGTCAATATTAAAGGCTGAAATCTAACAGATCGCCCGTTCAACTTTCCGAATTTCCTCTTTAATGGCCTCCGACTGCGCTTCCTTGATGATCTCTAAGAATGGAGTCATCATGGTCGTCCTCAAGCACACATCCCGAATCGGGGTACTCGCTGCCCTCCGACTCAAGGCATCGACCACCATATTGGCCTTGCCCGGATGATACAAGATCTCGCAGTTATAGTCCTTCACTATCATGCATGTGCTGGTATCCACAAACCCGTTGTTAAATTAAATCTTAACACTTAGTGTGTTTACTCTATTCTTAGAACTTACTTACATGCATTTAATGGCTTGAACTGGTTTAATGCCATGAAAGATATTGATTTTATTTCTAATAAAACATAGGTATTGGTTTTTAAACATGTTGGTGCTAATATTATTAATTGCATCTGGTTATTTTTAAAATAAGGAAAATGTTGATGGTTCCGTAGCTCGCTATAAAGCACGTCTTGTAGCAAATGGTCGCAGCCAACGACCAGAAATAGACTGTGACGTGACATTCATCCCTAAACTTGCCACCATTCATATAGTTCTCACCCTTGTTGTGTCTCAATATTGGCCGACCCGCCAACTTGATCTAAAAAATGCCTTTCTATATAGCCATTTATAGGAGATAGTTTACATGTATCATCCTATAGAGTTTCGTGACCTCTACTTTCCTGACCACGTCTGTATTTTGCAGTGCTCTCTCTCTCTCTCTCTCTCTCTCTATATATATATATATATATATATATATATATATATATATATATATATATATATATATATATAGCCTTTAACAGACCCCACATGCTTGGTTTCAGTGGTTTGCTCGGTTTTTACTACAACTCTGGTTTGTTAACAGTCGTTATGATACCTCTTTGTTTATATTTCATCAAGGATCTCAGACTACTTATTTACTTTTATATGTGGATGATAGCATTCTTACACTATAGAGATCTCACATTAGATAATTGTTACTCTTGGATATGGGTTTGCTATGACGGATCTTGGGGATATTAATTATATTTTAGGTGTGTCCATAGTCAAAGATCAAAAAGGCATGTTCTTATCTTGATGTAAGTATGCAATTGATATTTTATCTCACATGAACATGAACAATTGCAAACTAGTTAAAACTCCTTATGATACATTAGGAAAGTTGGTTGACTTTGGTCAACCTGTCTCTGATCCTTCCTTGTATCGCAGTCTTGCGATACGTTTACTTGGCATGGTCTTACATACATTGTTTAACAAATATACATGTGTATACCTGATCCTCAAGAACCACAATTTACATCTCCTAAACGTATATTGTGGTATGTTTGAGGCATTATTGATCATGGTTCGTAGCTCTACTATGTGCCCTTTCATGGTCTCATTGCATATTTTGATATTGATTGGGTTGACTACCTTAAGACGAGACGATCCACCTCTAGATATTGTGTTTTTCTCGGACAAAACCTTTTATCATGTTAGTCTAAACGTCAAGATATTATCTCTCGTTAAGTGATGAGGTTGAATATAAAGGTGTTGCTAATGTTGTATTGAAGTCTCATATATTCGTAATTTATTGTCAGAACTTCACTGTCCTACTACTCAAGACACTATAGTCTATTGTGACAATGCCAATGCAGTCTATTTGTCCAATAATCATGTTCAAAACCAACACAAAACATATTGAAATCGATATTCATTTTGTTCGTGACAAAGTGTCTCTCGGCGGGATCCGGGTTTTGTACGTTCCTTCCACCTCGTAGTACATAAATATCTTCACCAAAGGCCTCCCATCATCTCTGTTTTTAGATTTTAGATCCAGTTTGAATGTTCAACAGTTGCCTCCTGTTCCAACTGGCGGGGACTGTTAGTCTATAATACTTCTTGTGTATTATTTTATACTATCCGACCCATGTATTTGTTCTAGGCCTTATCCATGTATTTGTAATATATATCGTTTCAATCAATGAGAAGGAACGTATGAAAATTATATCAAATAACTGGTTGTAGCTCCCTTATATATAGTAATGTCTTATTCATTGTAGGGTAGAGAGCTCCCACTTGTATAGCTTCATTGTTTAGAAAGTAGATTATATAAATATTGTAGATGAGCGATCACATGCTCCTATGAGTTTTGTTCAATTCTACGTACAATATACAAGTTGTGCTTAAACATTAATTTGTTTTATTTTAGATTAATTATGCACTTCTATATCAGGGCCTAACCATGATGATTCAAACGATGAGTTTATGGAACGATTCAAAATTTAATAAATTCTTACATAATCAATTCAAGATTCGATATCTTTTGATGAGTCTCTCAAAAATTTGAAATTATATATATATATATATATATATATATAGAGAGAGAGAGAGAGAGAGAGAGACCCAGGTTCATGTGTTTAAACTAATTATTATGTTATTGTATGCATCAATGTGGGCCAATCAAAATTAAATAAAAAATTAAATAATAAAATAAATAAATAAGGGTAATTTAGTAATTTGTTTAGTAACTTCCAAAAATAATCCCTATAATCATGGTATTGACTTATAACCTAAATAAATAAGCGTGTCTTCCTCAATATCCCACCCAATACAGCCTTAGCATCCTACAGGGTATTGACACTATCGTGTTCGGAAAACCCTCACTGATCATCGAAAAATAATCGTCGGGGAAAGGTTTAATAGTGAGGGTATTTTTGCTATTTTTAAAAGATTTTACAAGAGATTAGGTTTAAATCGCATCCCGTCGTCATTTGTTGAACGGAAAAGGGAAGAACGTCTGCAAGCAGACGAATGAATAGAGGGAAGAGCTAAGGCTCGTCGGTGCTGCTTCCGGTTCCTCGGTTGTCGTAGACCACAAAGAAGGCCGAAGAAAACGAAGCTCATAGGTTGTTTTAGTCGGTCAATTCGCGAGGAGTGGCTTTGTGTTCGACGGGAACATTAGAGAAGGAAGAAAACGAGGGGAAATGGGGGTCCGATGGCAGCCAACCGTCGCAGGTGAGGACCTCGGTGGTGTTTGTTATTCTCATATTTAAATGCGATTTTTGATTTGGGTATTTCCAATATCTACTGAATCCTGTAAAGGTTTCAGAATCTAACGTTCGTGTGTATATTTTGATATTTGCAGGAATGGAGATTTCACATTTTAGAAACTTATCAGAATTGACAGGAATGGAAGACGCCTCTTTCAATTTCCAATGTCCAGTCAATTCATTCGACAATTAACTAGATTCAATGGCTATTTCAGGTACGTTCGGAGACAACATGGATTGTATCCATGGTCAAGTAGGCGTGTTTGACTATTACAAACCTGTTATGGAACCATCTTCAAGACCAAGTAAACAACTCAAAACAAGCAGTTGGAATTCCTCCATTGTGACATCCCCAATTTCACAGCCAGAAAAGACCGATTTGTTTATGCTCTGTTTTATAAATCAGAGTGATCGTTTAAAGAAAACAGTTGCGGAATTTGTTCCCAAAATATGATAAAGATTTATCAAAGCATTTCTTTATAGAAATGTATTTTTATTATATAACAAAATCTCGGGATGTCATGTTCCGATACAGACACATAAGCATAAACAGAACTTACATTATTTACACTAAAGATTTTACATATCCTTTAATCTCTTCGTGAAATATATCTTCGTATCAATACCTGTGATACAAAGAAAACTGAGTGGGTTAGGCTTGGGAGCCTGGTGAGCATATAGGGTTTTCAACCCACAATAATATAGTTATTATATTCAACCATCAAACAATCAACCCAATTACCCATCCCCATTATCTTCTTTATTTCTTAGGATTTTACCCTAAGAATTCAACTACCCGTCATTCATCCATTCCTAGGATTGACCTATGGAATTAGCACAAAATCTATTGCTACATAAGGCGCATCTACCAACATCATCCTTTAAGCGCCTCTGCCAGGATAACGTCATACACTATGAGGCGCAACTGCCAGGTTTATGACATTCTCGTTTAGGCGCATCTGCCGACATTATCTTATAAGCGCATCTGCCAAGATTATCCTATAAGCGCATCTGCCAAGATTATCCTATAAGGGCATCTGCGAAGATTATCCTATAAGCGCATCTGCTATTGTTATGACAATCTCTATTTGGCGCATCTGCCAAGATCACGACATTCACTACTTGGTGCATCTACCGATATTATTCTCAAGCGCATCTGCTAGTTTTATGACATTCTTTAATTGGTGCATCTACCAATATCATTCTTAATCATCTTTCATACCTCATCATTTTATCACATACCAACTATCTCGTCTACCCATGTTCTACCCAACATATTTGTAGATATAAAATACATATACAGTTTAACTCATTTAAAAACTATATAAAACATTCATTCCATACTCATCTCAAATAAACAACAATATATAAACACATAACACGTATTTTATAACAAATACTTCATATTTATGTGTTAGAAGAAAGTAACCACACACTCTACCAAACATATACTTAATACATTCAAACAATACTTGTATTATACCCGTGTTTATGAAAGGGACTATACACCCACACATATAAACAACTTTATATTATACACATAGCACGTATTTTATAGAAAATACTTAATATTTATGTGTTAGAAGAAAGTAACTACACACCCTCCCAAACATATACTTAATACATTCAAACAATACTTGTATTATACCCGTGTTTATGAAAGGGACTATACACCCACACATATAAACAACTTTATATTATACACATAACACGTATTTTATAGAAAATACTTAATATTTATGTGTTAGAAGAAAGTAACTACACACTCACACGTATAAACAACAATATACTTAATACACTCAAACCATACTTGTATTATTATCGTGTTTGTGAAAGGTAGTATACACTCACTTGATTAGAAGATGATCGGACAGCACTACGACTTGCAGAAGTAGTAATCCTCAGCAGATCCGGAAGATCTTCACAAAAATCGAACTTCTCGCGGGTAGAGCTTCGGCTCGGGAATCGCACTTCTCGGGATCTCGGGAGCGTAAAACTTCTTTCTTAACTTGGATATGAGATCCGGGGTGTCGAGATGGCTTTGAGGGTTTACACGCAGAGCTTCTGCACAAAAACGAGGAGAAATGAGCAAATAAATCCGGAACCCTCGCATCCTATTTATAGGAGGCTGGAGCCTCGGAGTACGCGGGGCGTACTGCGTTACGCGGGGCGTAAGGCTCCGAAATCGTCACTGCATGCGTCATCCGAAAAACTCGAGTGCGAAGGTCGTCACGCTTCGCTGTACGCAGGGCGTACAGCAGTACGCTGGGCGTACTTCGGATATGCCCGGTGACTCCCCTTCGGATAATGTCGGGATTTAATAATTAAATTTAATTATTAATTCTTTAATAAACTTCGAAAATTCATATCTTCTTCATACGAACTCCGTTTTCGACGTTCTTTATATCCACACGAAGGTGAGACTACGCTCTACAACTTTCTTTTAGACTCCGTCGGCTAATTTTAACTTTATTTTTATTATTTATTTTTAATAGGCCGGGACAGAAAAACTTCGTTATAAATTCATAACTTCTTCGTTTGACGTCCGTTCTCGCCTAACTTTTCATCGCTTCGATACCAACAACGAGATCTTTGATTCTCGTTTAGATTGTTTCGGCTAAAAACCGCTCGATCTCAAATCGAGTATTTCAGGCTGCATAACGCTATGTCGAAACTTCGAAAAATCATAACTTCCTCATACGAAGTCAGATTTGGGCGTTCTTTTTATGCACGCTCATGGTTTAACGTATTATACGACGTTCATTTAGATTGCTAAGGCTAAATATCACTCTAACGTAAATTCACTTTTTACGTCGCGCTGTGTCGTGTCGGTTCTGTCGCGAAACTTCGACAGGTCATAACTTCTTCGTTGTAACTCGGATTTCGGCGTTCTATATATGTACGAAATCCTTGTAACATATACTACAAATTAGTTAAGATTATTCATTCTAAATAATATTTCATCAAAAATTCACTTTTTGACGCATATCGTCTCTAAATTGACTAGCCCTAATCTACGGGCGTTACAATTATCTCCCCCTTAGGATGATTACGTCCCGGAATCATCAACGAAAATAGAACTTGTACAATGATTCCATACGCTATCTCTTCATCCTAGGTAATAACCGTAAATTCTATGTTTCCTCGAAAGAGTATTTAACTCTATGGATTTCTTGACCGCAGACGATGCTCAATCTTGCCTCTGCTTATCGTACTATGTTGTACTTTCAATCGTAACCCTCGAGTTACCAAATAAGTCGTTATTATGGACTCCTTCTTCTTCTCAAGATAAATACTTTCCTTTATCTATTGTAACAAACCAATGGGTCGTACTCTACTGACCTCTCATTAATGATGCAATGCTTAGACTCAAGTCTCTTAGAGTTAAATTCCAAAATGGAATATACCTTCCTTCATATTCTAATGTGATATAATCACATTTTAGCATGTAGCATTTCTACCTACAAACTTCTTTTAACAACGAGCGCGACACTATCAATCGCATTAACTTCAACCTTCTGACTTAAGTCAGATGTTACATCTAACTTGGTCCTCTAGACCACGTAACATACTCCTCATAGTCGAACTCAAATTTAAACATGACCACTAGGGTCGGAACAAGAACCATCTTACTAGTCATTACCGAAACAATGGTAATGACATACCAGAATAAAATGGAATCAATCACTAGCTTCTTGGTAACCTTGTGACTTTCCATGATCCAAGTGCGAGTCCTGTGCTTCCGGTAGTATATGCATCTACTACCTTTCACACCTACTCATACTCGTCCCAAGTATTGTCCCGTAGTCGACCAAATCACCATACAAGAAAATCAGACAATCATTCAACACATCAGTTAGCAAAACTAGGGTTTATATTAATTCCTTGAAACGATTACACAAAAGTCCAAGTTCACCCTATACTATGCCTCTAATAGGCTACATACATGATACTTTTCATATCGCTACTTTATAACTTGATCTTTAGATATAAGATCCTTATTCCTGATTCCTTGCATTGCCATCTACTTCATCAAGGATCATTTGAAATGCTCTTTCCTTTAGCTTTGGCGGCGCCTCTAGCCTTGCTGCTTGATTTTTCCTTGGGCAATCTTGCTTGAAGTGCCCCTCTTCGTTACATTCGTAACACACCTTTTTGTTGAAAATACATTCATCGGCGTAATGCCCATGCTTTCCACACTTGAAACATGTTACCTCCACGCCACATTTTCCCGAGTGCTTCTTCTTGCACTTATCGCACCACCTTGCCTCATCCCTTCCTCCTCCTCCAGGCTTCGAGAATTTTCTTTTCTCATTAGAACCTGAAGTTCCTTCTAACTTTCTCTTCTCGCCAACTTCAACCTTACTGTCAGTCCTCCCCTTGATCATATTCTCAACAGACTTGGCAGCCCAAATAGCTGCCTCTAGAGTAGGTGTCTGACGCACTAGCACCGCATACTCCCAAGGGAGTCCCTTTGCGTACCGGTCGACTTTTGTCAGCTCGTCTGGGACAATGCGCAAAGCAAACTCCATCTTGTCTGTGAAGGCATTAGTGTATTCATCCACTGACATGCTGCCTTTCTTCAATATCAGAAATTTGTTCTCCAACTCTAGCAGGTGTTGGGCCGAGCAGAACTTGCGCTTGAATTGCACCAAGAACTCTGCCCAGGTCAGTTGCAGTGGCTCATTAGGGCTTAGGATCTTCCCTAGAGTGTTCCACCATCGAACGACTCCACCTCGGAACTGACGCACTGCATAGATAGTCTGCAACTTGCCTCTACAACCACAAGTCATGAAGGCTAACTCCATTTCTGAGATCCAATCCATAACTCCAATTGGATCCTCCTTTCCATTGAAGGTCGATGGTTTGCAAGTTAGAAAGTCCTTGTACTTGCATCCCATTCCATCATTCCTTCCATCATGGTTGTGTTGCGTAACTATTGGTGGGTTGGCTTGACCAACAGACCCACTGAAGTTTCCACCTTCCGAGTGCCCTTCATTTAATTCAGGCTCTTCCACATGAATTGACAGTTCTTCATGATTCTGTTGAAGCAACCGCCTAGTCTCCTCCATTTGACGATCCAACATCGTTTGAATCATCAATTGTACACCAGCCATTGTTATTGGCTCAGGTGCTGCTGCTACGACAGGTATTTGCTCAATCACTGGTGGTTGATTCCTGTTTTCATCAGCATTTCCAACTCCACTTCTTGTTCTCACCATTTTTGATCTATACACCGAATAAGGTGAAATTAGATCCTCAATCACGATAGATATTCAAATCATCCTTATCACTCCGAAACGTTTACATGCTAGTTCTAATATCGTAGACGTATGTTTAGAATCCTACACACATAAGGTTTCTAGATCTGGTCGGCAACAGACCATAGATCCGAACAAATAATATCATATATGGCAACATATCACATTCAGCATATAAAGCATTTTAGGCAACTTTCCTAAAATAAACTAGTGCTCGTGTCTAAAACATAACAGACACATATCTCAAAATTTCACTTAGCATTCTAAGTTTAAGTCTAGAAATCCTACAAATTCCTAGTTCGCTTAAACTAATGCTCTGATACCAACTGTGACATCCCCAATTTCACGGCCAGAAAAGACCGATTTGTTTATGCTCTGTTTTATAAATCAGAGTGATCGTTTAAAGAAAACAGTTGCGGAATTTGTTCCCAAAATATGATAAAGATTTATCAAAGCATTTCTTTAGAGAAATGTATTTTTATTATATAACAAAATCTCGGGATGTCATGTTCCGATACAGACACATAAGCATAAACAGAATTTACATTATTTACACTAAAGATTTTACATATCCTTTAATCTCTTCGTGAAATATATCTTCGTATCAATACCTGTGATACAAAGAAAACTGAGTGGGTTAGGCTTGGGAGCCTGGTGAGCATATAGGGTTTTCAACCCACAATAATATAGTTATTATATTCAACCATCAAACAATCAACCCAATTACCCATCCCCATTATCTTCTTTATTTCTTAGGATTTTACCCTAAGAATTCAACTACCCGTCATTCATCCATTCCTAGGATTGACCTATGGAATTAGCACAAAATCTATTGCTACATAAGGCGCATCTACCAACATCATCCTTTAAGCGCCTCTGCCAGGATAACGTCATACACTATGAGGCGCAACTGCCAGGTTTATGACATTCTCGTTTAGGCGCATCTGCCGACATTATCTTATAAGCGCATCTGCCAAGATTATCCTATAAGCGCATCTGCCAAGATTATCCTATAAGGGCATCTGCGAAGATTATCCTATAAGCGCATCTGCTATTGTTATGACAATCTCTATTTGGCGCATCTGCCAAGATCACGACATTCACTACTTGGTGCATCTACCGATATTATGCTCAAGCGCATCTGTTAGTTTTATGACATTCTTTAATTGGTGCATCTACCAATATCATTCTTAATCATCTTTCATACCTCATCATTTTATCACATACCAACTATCTCGTCTACCCATGTTCTACCCAACATATTTGTAGATATAAAATACATATACAGTTTAACTCATTTAAAAACTATATAAAACATTCATTCCATACTCATCTCAAATAAACAACAATATATAAACACATAACACGTATTTTAAAACAAATACTTCATATTTATGTGTTAGAAGAAAGTAACCACACACTCTACCAAACATATACTTAATACATTCAAACAATACTTGTATTATACCCGTGTTTATGAAAGGGACTATACACCCACACATATAAACAACTTTATATTATACACATAGCACGTATTTTATAGAAAATACTTAATATTTATGTGTTAGAAGAAAGTAACTACACACCCTCCCAAACATATACTTAATACATTCAAACAATACTTGTATTATACCCGTGTTTATGAAAGGGACTATACACCCACACATATAAACAACTTTATATTATACACATAACACGTATTTTATAGAAAATACTTAATATTTATGTGTTAGAAGAAAGTAACTACACACTCACACGTATAAACAACAATATACTTAATACACTCAAACCATACTTGTATTATTATCGTGTTTGTGAAAGGTAGTATACACTCACTTGATCAGAAGATGATCGGACAGCACTACGACTTGCAGAAGTAGTAATCCTCAGCAGATCCGGAAGATCTTCACAAAAATCGAACTTCTCGCGGGTAGAGCTTCGGCTCGGGAATCGCACTTCTCGGGATCTCGGGAGCGTAAAACTTCTTTCTTAACTTGGATATGAGATTCGGGGTGTTGGGATGGCTTCGGGGGTTTACACGCAGAGCTTCGGCACAAAAACGAGGAGAAATGAGCAAATAAGCCCGGATTTCGGCAGGTCATAACTTCTGACGCGAAACGAGGAGAAATGAGCTGTGTCGTGCCGGTTCTGTCGCGAAACTTCGACAGGTCATAACTTCTTCGTTGTAACTTGGATTTCGGCGTTCTTTATATGTACGGAATCCTTGTAACATACTACAAATTAGTTAAGATTATTCATTCTAAATAATCTTTCATCAAAAATTCACTTTTTGATGCATATCGTCTCTAAATTGACTAGCCCTGATCTACGGGCGTTACATCCATAACCACTGATCATTCTCATTCCTTAATGAATCTGAATCTATCTCAACTAGCAACACTCGTAAAGCCTAAAGAAGAAATGACAGTTTCTTCAAAGAGTAGAAATGGCTTTATTCGTGATACTCATCTCCATTTTAGTAACCAAGAGAGCTCTTGTCTTAATAAAAGTCATCATGGTGGTTTTGATGTTGCGAAAAATAGTAGCAAACATACCCTAGCTCAAGATTATATCTTAGCTGAGAGAAAAAAGAGAGGGAAACTTAGTCAGAGGTTCATAGCTCTGTCTGATTTAGTTCCCGGCCTTAAAAAGGTAGTCTTTCTTTTCTTTTCATCTTCCTCAAAAGTAATTACAGAGAGTTTGTTTGCTCCAATTATCTGAAAATATTTATGGGTTTTTGATAGTTCATATTTTTATGCCAAAAGATGGTTGATTTATCATTCAAATGCCTCAAAGTTGTGAAGTGTTAACACTTTTTGCAAAAAAAATGGTTGATTTTTCATGTTGATAGCTTAAATTTGTAAAAAGTTCACATTTTTATGCATAAAGATGGTTGATTTTTTTATTATGATACGTCAAAAGTAAAACGAAAAAAAAAAGTTTCTTTTGGGATTTTGTTTGTTTGTTTGTTTGATAGAAATCGTTGGGGGTGTTTGGGTTTGCTGGGAAATCAATGAAAATGAAGGGAATTTGGGTTTGTTGATTCACAGGAAATGAAGAAGGAAGAAATTAGTTTTTTTTCTAGCTTCGTCAACTTCTGTTTCTTAGAAGTAGTGATTTGGGGGTGGTGTATGTTTTGTGCTTTGATCGACAGAACAAGAAGAAAACACCACACTAGAGTGTGTGGTCGTTGTAGAAGACGAAGAAGAAGGTGGAGGTGGGGTTGTCACAACCGGTTGCTCCATCTAAAGGTAGAGATTTTTTTGTTGTTTTTATGATTCCTTTGTATAATTTGAGTTTGGATGGAACTAACTGCTTTTGCTTTCTTTATGTTTACTCTGCCATACAATATGTTACAGCCATACAATATGTTACAGGAGGCCAGGTGTGTCATGCCCAGGTGAATTTTTACTTATGTTTGGTATTTGACAATTACATAATCTTGGAATAATGTGAGCCATTTTACTATTTGCAATTAGCACCACCAACTAGAGAAGTCAAGCTCGAGTAATCGCAACAAGGTTGAATTCTGAAAAGGTATCAAATATGTTTATATAGATGATTCAATGGATGATATTGGTGAGATTCTAATTCTGTTGGAATGGAATCACGAATTCCAATTCTGTTGGAATCACAGAAGTTAATGCTTGAAAAACGGACCACAAAATTGAAACGGGTCACATTATTCTTTTAGAATGTATTATTCGTTGTTAGATTTTGATGTTTTTTTTTCCCGCTTTGAAAGTTTTTTTTTAGTTTTATTCTTTAACAATAAATGTAATTCTTAACAATTGTTACCTGTATTCTATAAGAAATAATGTATTTTTTATTTTTATTCTTTAATTGATTGTTCAAGAATTTGTTATTCTACAAGAAGTTTTTAAATTCATGATCAAGAAATAGGTTCAAAAATATTTTTATTATTTATGGTTCAACAATATTTTTATTTTTGAATATACTGATAAACATATTCTGTCAGAATGTCCGAATAACAAAAAAATTATAATTCGTAAAATCGGATTTTTAAAATTAATATAATCTATGATCCCTTAAAAAATGCAATTTTCATTTATTAAATATACATTAATTGACTAAATTACCCTTGTAATTAATTAAGATGATACTTTTTAATTATATTTAATTTAATAATATATATTAATCACTTTCTTAAAATAAGTAAATTTGATTGGCGTACATTTATGCATATAATAACACAATAATTACTTTGAATAGACCGATCTAAGCGCGCGCGCGCGCGCGCACACATATATATATATATATATATATATATATATATATATATATTGGATTTATTGCTTATCATGATTTTATGATTTTTTAATTAGATCTATTTGTTTATCCAATCTATTTTCTTTCGTTGATTTAGCCCAAAATAAATTAAAATCATTTTGATCCATATTTGTTAGCCCAAATTGTGACCAAATATTTGTGACCATTAAGATCAAATCCAAATTATTTTCTCATTCACGGTTCATGAATCAATAATTTGAGCCCAATATTTGTTCTTAAAAGTTAAATCATTTGGTTCCGATTTCTTTTATTTCTGGTTCGTATATCATTCATCGGGACACTCATTTGATCTCTCTTATTATTTTATTATTTTTTTTTTCTCTTCTTTTATAAACTTACATTCTTTTCTTTCTTTTTCTTTTGTTAAACTCGGGAAAGAAAAACTCGGGAACTATGTGTTACAAATCATGTTTGTATATCATCGATTCTTAATCAAATCATATTTCTTTTGGATTCTGGATTATAGTTCACTTGCTTATTCTCTTTATCGCGTCAAAACAAGAATTTGTTGACCTGATTGTGCTTTTTCGTTTCAATATTCAAATCATATATGTCGATATTATTTTCTTCGTTTATTCATAAATTTTGATTCAATCTGATTTTGTCAATCAATTTCATTTTTAATTCTTGTTTTTATCCTGCGATTGTATTCTTGGTTCTCAAATGCGATTGATCTTGATTCGAGTGATATTATTGGGATTAGATTCCGTTTTTAATGATGAATGATCAATGATTGATTCCGTTTTTAGGAGGAAGCAGGTCCATTTAATATCCGTTTAGAATTAAGTTATCTCGGCTACCCTCAACCTGGGCTTAAAAAGGACAAATGGGATGCAGTTAGTTCTTATGGCCGATAATTATTGAATCGGAAGATGAATTTGGATTTAATGGTCAATGAGAAAGTAAACCTACATGTTATTAAGTTAATATAAAAGTAGCCCCAACAGCGAACTTACCAGTCAAATCGTCTACATTACCACTCAATTCAAAATCAATTTCTGAGATACGAAAAGGAGACGCCCTCAAGCTTTTGTTCTGGGTTGCGTTACAATGTACTCCAACCGTTCGACAAAATGCTTCAACCACAAAATCTCACCACTACTGAAAAATTTCTTTCTTAGGTATTTTTTTGGGATGATAGATAATGAAATTTTTTTGATGATTTTAATCGGACATTCAAGGTTTTTGTAAGGAAAAAAGGGTAATTGGCATGGTGTAAAATCTTTTTCATTTAGAGTTTAAAAGCATATAGTAAAGGAGGTTATGTGGACCAGAATAGGGTACAAATGGCAAATATGAAAATCGGAAACAATGTGCATCAAAAAAGTGATTTTTATTACATAGTGTTAGGAGGTTACATGGATAGTAAAGAGAAGAGTGCTTTTGATATAATGTTGAAACAAATTTATTGTTGAAAATGCTTGAGTTGTGAAAATGCCAAATGAAGGCAAATATGTTAAAATGCACAACGAGGCCTTGCTAAAAGCTTTAAAGCTTGGATTCAAAGTGAAGAATGTGGAACGTGGTTATATATTACATCAAGTTCTAAGGAAGATTTGGTAAAGGGTGTTGCAAATTTCAATTCACTTGTGGTTCTCATATATCGTGGTCAAATTTGAAATGTATATGTTCTAGCAGTGTTGGAGTTTCATACGTCTCTTATTGATATGGCTAGTTCGGTCATTCGTAAGAGTTAGAGTCAACAGGATCAAGTAGAGCAACGGTTTATTCAGTGGGAAGGAGGACAAGACTTTGTTTGAAACGAGGGAGTAATGATACGAATTAACAACTACTAAAGTATCACACAAACAAACAAAGATGTAGCATAATTATTCTAGAAGGGCTCCAGGGGCAAATCAGGAAAAGGGGCTAAAATCCTTATTCTAATAAATAAATAAATAGTTTTAATTTAATATGTTTTTGTTAAGTGTCACTCTAATACAACTTTTTATTAATATTATGAAATGTCTCATGTATATGTATATTAGTCAACTCATTTCAAAATTCAAATTCACATTTTCTAATTATATGTTAAATTTGAAGTTATAATAATTTTAAAATTTTGATATATCTCTTAATTAATAATTTATTTGAAATAATTGATTAATAATTATAAATTTTTATGAAAATTTAATTAATTTTATAAGCCGTGTTTCCCACGGATTATAAATTAGTAAGTTATAAAGATAGAGATATGAGAGATGAATGAGGAGGGGAGATAGATTTCATTTAACTCTGTCAAAAATAATCGAAACCCGAATTACCCGTCCGACCCGTTTTCAATTCAGGTAAATCGGGTCGGGTAACTCAGGTATCGGGTATTCGGGTTACCAGATTTTTTTAGACCGGGTATAGGGCATATATATAAGGTTTCAGGTGGGTATACCCGAAATACCCGATTCTACTCTAACAAATGAAAATATTTTTGTCACATGTCACACTCTCATTGATTTTGCTACATGTCATTTTGTGGTTATTTTCAATTAAATCTTTTCCACATGGCATTTTATGGTTGTTTTCATTTGTATAAAGTTTCACATAATAATTAATTAAATATATTAATTACAATAAATGTAATAATAAATGCATATAAATTTCATTAATTGACTTTCCTTATAATTTCAAAAATTTTAAATTGAAACCTCATTAGTTTCTTTTGTTTATTTATCTAAATTATGTGTTTAAATTTAAAAGAAAAAAACACTTTAATTTTAATAATTCAATGTTTTTCTAGTTTTTTCTTATAAATTCAAACTTCTCAAATGTTTAGAATATCATATTTAATTTTTTTTAAATGAATTCATGTAATACATGGGTATTACACCTAGTTATTTAAAAAATAAAGGGTCTGTTGGGTAATATCCACACTTATCCATATGTTGTTTACGACTTTACCCTCATTCTCGATCATTGGTTTAAAAAAAAAACCTTGTCTGTTTCTTGAGTCTTCCATCGAAGTATTGAACCCTACGAAAACAAAGAGACATCTCCAGTAGACTTCAAACTTCAAAGTACGTGATTACTTGATATTTCAAGTATTATTGACTAAAAAATATCAATGTTCAAAGTTTGAGTAACTTTGTTTATGCCTCATTTGTTTATATAAATAAGACTAATAGAGCACGACATATTTACTTCTTTACGCTTATTTTCGGGTAATACCCAAATTACCCAAACCCGACCTACTACCTGCATCACCCAAACTCGAATTACCCAAAGTTAATTTGGGTCTGGTAACGAGTATTTTTTTTAACATGAAAAACTCGAATTACCCAAAATCCGAAAATTTTACCCGATCAGCACCCCAAATTTCATTTCTGTATGTGCATCAGCACGTTGAATGTATCAGGCTCTTAGCTTTTTAGTTAGTGAGGGAGGAAGATTCCTTTCGATTGTTTGGTGTTTATTACATCATTCATTTGAATCAGTTTTACTTTCCATTTCATTCATCTTCCTCCTTAATTTCTTCTTGTTTTCCTTTATTTTCATTATCACTAGATTTATGTTCATCAGAGGTCAAAAATTAGACTCAATGTCGAAGATAGATTTTTGATCTTCAATAGTGAAGAGGTGATTGTGGAAATTTAATTTGAAGTTGCCATAGTTGCATTCCTTTATCGATAAAAACGGGGAAGATGAAGCAATGTTACACTTATGGTCCTCAAAGTTTAAGCTAAATGGCAATTTCAATCCAAAAACAGAAAATCTTTGCAAATTTTGAGAAATTCTTTGGGATTTTAGTTTTGGCATTCTTGAAAAACATTTTTTTTCTTCATAAAAGTAAACATTTTTGTTCCGGTTCGAGTTCAAGGCGATCCAAAAGGATCAAATTTCAACTAAAAGTGTCAAATTAGTCGATTTTTTCTAGAATAAATGCATAACGATTATTTCACTTGTCAATCTGGAGTATAGAAGTGGTTTTCCCATTTGAGCACATTCTTATGATCGATTAGAAGTTTTATGATCTTATTTCAATCATAAAAGGGGGAGAATTTGATATAGTCATTTGAAGGAAAATAGTGATTTTTCAAAGCGGCGATTTTTGGTGAGTCCGAAATTGATTTATTGAAGTCAAGTTTTGTTGGCGTTTCAATGAGCATATTAGAGATGATTTCCTGTGATGACCATGAGTGTTATTTTCTTGAATTTGGTTTTTCTCAATTGGGTTTAGTTGAGAATCGGCCTTTTGGTAGGTTACAAGGATTTTTTGGGTGTTCATATTTTTAGTGAATGATTTTCAAAGAAAAATCTTGAAGACTAATATGACTGTAACGACCCGCTCCCGGTATGTTAATTTATTGGTAATCGTTGTAAGTTTTGCAAGGGGGACTCGGCGAGTTCATAGCCTGACTCGCCGAGTAGGGTCGTGCCTGTGAGCACGCGTGAGCCGGGGACTCGGCGAGTCCATATCCTGGACTCGGCGAGTCCATCCGTCTGGGTGAAACCCTAAATCCCCGGGTTGCCCACTATTTAAACCACCTTATAGCCCCATTCTCGCCTCCCTCACCCTGAGAACTCAGTGAGAAAACCCTAATCCTCCCTTGAGAGCTTATAAGTGTTTTGGTGCCATTTTGTGAAGGTGTGAAGAAGGAGAAGAAGAAAGAAGCAAGGAAAAGAGTTGTAGTGCAAAGATCCAAGGGCAAATCCGAGTTATTTGAGGTATTTTCGGAGTTCCCCTCTTGTTATATGCTTTAAACTTCCATTAGGGCTCTTCTAAGAGCTAGTTGATGCTTGTTCCAAGCCTTATGTTTGCATGAATGCCTTAATAAGTCGTGATATCTTTAGATCTGAATGATGGGGAGTTGTAGAGCCCAGATCTACTGTCTTTTTGGAGTTACTTTGCATATAAATCATAGATCTACCCATTTTATGTATCTTTTAGCCTTATTTCCCTTATTCATGAGGTTGTGCACGTAAAGTTGGAAACTTTACGTGGTAAATCAGCTTATTGGACTCAGATCTATCAATTGCATGTGTTGGATTCAAACAAAATCGAGTAAAAATCAGTTGCATGGTGGCAACTCGGCGAGTCGGGAACAACGACTCGGCGAGTTGGGCCGCGAGTTCCCGAGTCCTTCATTTTGATCAGTGTCGAGTGAATTCAGTGAGTTAGAGAGTGGACTCAGCGAGTTGAGGGTAGACTCAGTGATGGAGGGACTCGGCGAGTTGTTCATACGACTCGGCGAGTCCAAGGCAATCTTCTTGGGGATCAAGAACAACTCGTCGAGTCTGTTCATCCGACTCGGCGAGTCGGATGAAGATCATCTGAGTTCTTGGATCCAGAGGGTACTCGTCGAGTCGATGCCACACTCGACGAGTATCAGCGTGTAAGAGTTGAGCGGAGAGTCTAGGACTCGGCGAGTTGGGTATCCCGACTCGGCGAGTCAGCCCTGAGTAAGTTGACTTTGACCAAGGGTAAAAGAGTCATTTTACCCTGAGTGTAGTGTTAGTGATTGATCGAGTGTGTTTATGGATTTGTAGCCAAGGAGATTCAGGAGCAGCAGCCGTTAGCTTTCCGAGCCACACACTCATCCGCTAGCTTACGAGGTGAGTTTCCTCCCAGTAGGGACGGGTCTAAGGCCACAATGCCGGCCCGTTCAGTTAATAGTAGTTTCCGGACCTTGGTCCGATATAGTAGTTCGTATGTTTGATGCCTTCGTGGTTCAGACATGTTTTATGTGCTATGTGTATATGTTTATGTTCCGGGCCACGGCCCGATGCAGTATGCAGTATAAATGGTTATGATATGCTATGCTATATGCAGCCAGTTCCGGACTTCGGTCCGATGCAGTCAGTTCCGGACTTCGGTCCGATGCAGTCAGTTCCGGACTTCGGTCCGATGCAGTCAGTTCCGGACTTCGGTCCGATGCAGTCAGTTCCGGACTTCGGTCCGATGCAGGGGACAAGGTCCCAGTCAGTTCCGGACTTTGGTCCGATGCAGTTTCCGGGCTTCGGCCCGATGCAGAGGGCAAGGCCCAATATGTGTTTATGTGTTATTGTATGGTATGTGGTAATTTGGGGGAGCTCACTAAGCTTCGTGCTTACAGTTTCAGTTCTGGTTTCAGGTAGTTCCGCAAGCAAAGGGAGGAGCTCTGGATGACGGTATCGCACACACCACCGCCTCAGATTTAGCCTGGGATTGATTTAGATGTTTGATCTGATGTAGTATGATATAGTTTTTCCGCACAGTATTTTATTATGTTTGGGAATACATCACGTATGGTTTTATTATATGATACTCTGATTGCAGTTTTGATTATATTAAAAACAAAATTTTTGGGTCGTATTTTTGGGTCGTTTCAAGTTGGTATCAGAGCCCTGGTTTGAGGGATTCGGATACACTCTCGGGTGTATCTGAACTCAAACTAAAGGGAAATGAAAGATTTTTAATAAAATGTTTTTACAAAAGAATTTTGAAAACACTTAGAAGGAAAAGAATTGTTTTAAGATAGAGGTGTGTGCATGCGGTCAACCGAGCTCAAGTAAGTACTCCCAAATTACCCATACAAGTTATTTGTTCAATTTCAGTTCAGTAGAACAGCATGCTAGAATAGGACTAAGGATCTAAGATAATGCCTTATGTGCCTGCCTTATGTGTTCAGTTTTATGAGAATTGCATGCTAGTATTGAGTAGACAGCAGTAGGATAGCCTGTTTAGGTTATGCCTGGTAGCACGAGCTTAGCATTGTATGCTAGTGTAGTTTCTCGTTATGAGAATAGTTTTGCCTGAGTATGTCTCCTTTATCCGAATGCTGCTTGCTTTGTGCTTGTGGGACTCCGAGTAATGGGAGTTAGCCATTAGGTGGATACGTCACACCACATGTAATCAGGTTTGAATAATCCCAGAGTGCTGGAACTGGCCCTACTGCGCAGCTCTTGTTTGAGTCCAACCGTTGTAGGGACGGATCTTTTTCTTGAAGGATTATCCGACCCTCATCACATGTGATGGTGTTCAGGTAATGGCCAACTGGCAGTGCAAGGAGACCTACAGCAGCTGAGGACCAGTCGTATTGAGCTCGAGTTTTCTCTAGGGCAAGCCTAGGGTGAGAGTAGCAGAAAATAGCAGCGGTAGAAGTGACTTGGGGAAGTCGAGGCAGTTCTTGAGGAAAGTACGGATAGATGTGGAAGGTAGTAGGGGCCCATACTACTGGAAACAGAGGATCCGTACTCGAATCAAGGAAGGCCAAGATTAGACCAGGAAGCTAGTAGTCGTATTATGATCCCTTGAAAATATTTCAATGTTCTGATATTGTTATGATATGTGTCAGAATGGTAGTTTTGCGTCCGAGGCCAGCAGCCGGCAGTTCAGATGCCGGAGGAGGATCAGGATCGGGATCCGACCCGGAGGTCGGACAGATGGATGAGCAGACCAGAGAGTTCCTTTCCTCTGAGATTACTCGCATCATACTTGAGCAGACTCCTGTGATCTTCGGTTCGATCAAGGAGGGCATTTTGGAGATGATGGATGAGAGACTGAGTACTTTCCGTACTGAGATGGCGGCCGTGATGGGGTCGCGCACACTCACTTTCAGGGAGTTCAGGGCGTGCGGGGCTCCTGACTACCACGGGGCACGGGACCCCATAGCAAGTACCAGGTGGTTGGCGGATGTGGCCAACGCATTCCGCACTAGCAGATGTCCCGAGGGGGACAAGGTCAGATTGGCGTCCTGTCTCCTGAAGGACAGGGCACGTGACTGGTGGGAGGAGGTAGGACATACCATCGGGGATGATGCGGCATTGGATGCCATGACCTGGGCTGATTTTTCTACCAGGTTCAGAGCGGAGTTCGCACCGGTCATTGAGGTGCAACAGTTAGCCAGGGAGTTCCAGGATCTTACCCAGACTACCGAGACAGTGGCGGAGATCACCGCCAAGTTCAGGGAGCGGGCCCTTCTTGTTCCTCAGTATGCAGCAGACGAGGAGATGAAGAAGGCCCGTTATCACGAGATGTTGCGGAGCGACATTCGTATGTTTGTGAGCCGGTCCAGTTGCAAAACACTGGACGACATGATTGCTAGAGCCAGAGAGAGGGAGATTGATCTCGAGATGGAGAGGAAGAGGAAACCGGAGGCGGTTTCGGGTACAGGCAGTGTGGGCAAAAAGCCCAAGGTTTCAGATCACAGGTCCAGGGGTCAGCAGAGCCACGGTCGGTGTGGCAAGTGTGGGAGGTTGCACGAGGGGGCGTGCAAGGCAGGGAGTTCCGGCTGCTACAAGTGCGGTCGGACCGGGCATATGAGTAGGGATTGTACGGCCCCTGCCACTACGGTTACAGCATCGGATCTGATTTGCTTCCAGTGCAATCAGAGGGGACACAAAAGGTCCCAGTGTCCCAGTTTAGCTGCAGCAGGGAAGGTGCATGCACCCGCCCCTGCCACTTTGAGGATCACGGATGGCCGTCAGGGCCGAACTGATGCGCCAGTGGCGAAGAGCAGGGCATTTCAGATGACGGCAGAGGAGGCGCGAGCGACTCCTGATGTGGTGACGGGTATGTGTATTTCTTTCATCTTTTAAATATTAATATATCGATTGAGTATTATTTGATGGTACGTTTTATTTAGGGTCGTTCTCGGTGAACGGCATCCCTGCTTTAGTATTGTTTGACTCGGGGGCCACCCGATCATTTGTATCGCTTGCGCTAAGCAAGAGATTTAGCATAGCTCCAGGGGAGCTGGATTGTCCATTAGAGGTTGAGATAGCAGATGATAGGACCGTGAGGGTCGACAGAGTATGCAGAGGATGTTCCCTTCAGATATTTGAGGAGCAGTTTCCAGTGGATTTGGTTCCGATTCCCCTGCGCGGGAATAAAGTCATTATGGGCATGGATTGGTTGAGCCCCAATGGAGCAGTGATTGATTGTGAACTTCAGCTAGTGAGGGTTCGCACTCCCAGTGGGGGAGAGATAGTGATTCAGGGCGAGAGGCCCCAGCGAGGATTGACTTTCTGCTCTGCCGCTAGGGCGAGACGCTACGTTCAGCAGGGTTGCGCCGGTTACGTAGCCTACGTCTTGGATGCCCGGGATAAGGGCAAGACGACGATCAATGATGTTCCTATTGTTCGAGATTATCCGGATGTGTTTCCCGAGGATTTGCCGGGGATACCTCCTGAGAGGCAGGTTGAGTTCAGGATCGACCTGGTTCCTGGTACGGCTCCGATAGCCAAAGCACCATATCGACTTGCTCCCCCTGAGATGCAGGAGTTGTCTACACAGCTTCAGGAGCTGTTAGACAAGGGTTTCATTCGACCGAGCAGTTCGCCTTGGGGAGCGCCGATCTTATTTGTGAGGAAGAAAGACGGGTCGCATCGGATGTGTATTGACTACCGGGAGTTGAACAAGGTAACGGTGAAGAACCGTTACCCACTTCCGAGGATAGATGACTTGTTTGATCAGCTCCAGGGAGCGTCTTGGTTCTCCAAGATCGACCTACGCTCCGGTTACCACCAGATGAGGGTCAGGGATGAGGATGTACAGAAGACTGCTTTCAGGACCCGGTATGGTCATTATGAGTTTGTGGTGATGCCATTTGGGCTCACCAATGCCCCAGCCGCGTTCATGGATCTCATGAACCGCGTGTGTAGACCGATGCTGGATCGGTCAGTGATAGTGTTCATCGATGACATCTTGGTGTATTCTAAGACGCAGGGTCAGCACGAGGAGCATCTGCGGGAAGTGTTGGAGACTTTGAGGAGGGAGAGACTGTTCGCTAAGTTCTCCAAGTGCGAGTTCTGGTTACGCGAGGTGCAGTTTCTTGGGCATCTCGTTAACCAGAAGGGTATTTTGGTTGACCCGGCCAAGATTGAGGCCGTGATGCAGTGGGAGGTCCCGAGGTCTCCATCTGAGATTCGGAGCTTCCTAGGATTGGCAGGGTATTATCGGAGGTTTATTCAGGATTTCTCCAAGATAGCAGTGCCGCTCACCCGACTAACCAAGAAGTCGGTAGTTTTTCGTTGGGGGCCTGAGCAGCAGGCGGCGTTCGAGACTCTCAGGCAGAGATTGTGCGAGGCTCCGATCCTTACCTTGCCAGAGGGCGTTGAGGATTTCGTGGTCTATTGTGATGCTTCGATCACAGGTATGGGAGCAGTGTTGATGCAGCGAGGCCATGTGGTGGCTTATGCTTCGAGACAGTTGAAGCCTCACGAGGCTAATTATCCTACCCACGATTTGGAGCTGGGGGCAGTTGTATTTGCCCTCAAGATTTGGAGGCATTACCTGTATGGGGTCCGCTGTACTATCTACACGGACCACAAGAGTTTACGATACCTTATGGATCAGCCGAGTTTGAATATGAGACAGAGGAGATGGTTGGACGTGCTGAAGGACTATGACTGTGAGATCCTGTATCATCCAGGGAAGGCCAACGTGGTGGCCGATGCCCTGAGCCGCAAGGTGTCGGCGGCCCCTATCAGGGATTTGTGTATGAGGATGACGGTAATCACTCCTTTGTTGGAGCGGATCAAGGAGGCTCAGATGGAGGGTCTCAAGGAGGAGAGGCAGAAGTGCGAGAGGATAGTGGGTCGAGTAGCTTCGTTCGACTACGACAGTCGGGGTTTGATGACGCTTCATGGTAGGGTGTGGGTACCGTACTGGGGTGGGGTACGGCAAGTATTGATGGACGAGGCTCATAAGTCTCGATTTTCTATCCATCCAGGGGCAACGAAGATGTATCGAGATCTTCGACCTGATTATTGGTGGCCCTGTATGAAGCGGGACGTCGCTTGGTACGTTGAGAGGTGCTTGACCTGCCGGAAGGTCAAGGCGGAGCACTAGAGACCTCACGGCAAGATGCAGCCGTTGGATATTCCCGTGTGGAAATGGGAGGACATCACCATGGATTTTATCACCAAGCTTCCCAGGACCGCACGTGGAGTAGATTCGATATGGGTAGTGGTGGATCGGCTGACGAAGAGTGCCCATTTTATTCCGATCCAGGAGAGTATATCGGCGGAAAGGTTAGCCGATATCTATGTGCGAGAGATTGTGGCACGTCATGGAGTGCCGGTATCGGTAGTGTCGGACCGAGATGTTCGCTTCACGTCCAGATTCTGGAAGCGGTTCCACGACGAGATGGGTACTCGTCTCCATTTCAGCACCGCTTTTCATCCTCAGACTGACGGGCAGAGCGAGAGGACGATCCAGACTCTCGAGGACATGCTTAGGGCATGTGTTCTGGATTTTGGGGGCTGTTGGGATACGTATCTTCCCTTAGCGGAATTCTCGTATAACAACAGCTATCATGCGAGCATTGATCGACCTCCTTTTGAGATGTTGTATGGCAGGAAGTGCAGGACCCCGATTTGTTGGGGCGAGGTCGGTCAGCGGGTCATGGGGAGCACCGAAGTGGTGCTCAAGACGACGGAACTGATCCAGCAGGTCCGTAGTAGACTGCAGACTGCGCAGAGTCGGCAGAAGAGCTACGCCGACAGGAGGCGTTCAGACTTGGAGTTCCAGGTGGGAGACATGGTTCTTCTGAAAGTCTCACCTTGGAAAGGTGTCATCAGGTTCCGGAAGAGGGGCAAATTGGGCCCCAGATTTATTGGTCCTTTCAGGGTTTTGGCCCGGGTGGGTCGGGTTGCTTATCGATTAGATCTTCCTGGAGAGCTTAGTCAGATCCACAACACTTTCCATGTGTCTCAGTTGAGGAAGTGTTTGGTGGATGAATCAGCAGTTGTTCCCCTAGAGGACATTCAGGTCAATAGTGGCCTGAATTATATCGAGATGCCGGTCGCGATTCTGGATCGGAAGATCAAGACCTTGAGGAACAAGGTAGTTCAGCTAGTGAAGGTGCAGTGGCAGCACCGGAAGGGGTCTGAATGGACGTGGGAGACTGAGGAGGAAATGAGAGCGCACTACCCGGAGTTATTTGCAGACCCAGCCGTAGCAGACTTCGAGGACGAAGTCTAAAACAAGTGGGGGAGAATTGTAACGACCCGCTCCCGGTATGTTAATTTATTGGTAATCGTTGTAAGTTTTGCAAGGGGGACTCGGCGAGTTCATAGCCTGACTCGCCGAGTAGGGTCGTGCCTGTGAGCACGCGTGAGCCGGGGACTCGGCGAGTCCATATCCTGGACTCGGCGAGTCCATCCGTCTGGGTGAAACCCTAAATCCCCGGGTTGCCCACTATTTAAACCACCTTATAGCCCCATTCTCGCCTCCCTCACCCTGAGAACTCAGTGAGAAAACCCTAATCCTCCCTTGAGAGCTTATAAGTGTTTTGGTGCCATTTTGTGAAGGTGTGAAGAAGGAGAAGAAGAAAGAAGCAAGGAAAAGAGTTGTAGTGCAAAGATCCAAGGGCAAATCCGAGTTATTTGAGGTATTTTCGGAGTTCCCCTCTTGTTATATGCTTTAAACTTCCATTAGGGCTCTTCTAAGAGCTAGTTGATGCTTGTTCCAAGCCTTATGTTTGCATGAATGCCTTAATAAGTCGTGATATCTTTAGATCTGAATGATGGGGAGTTGTAGAGCCCAGATCTACTGTCTTTTTGGAGTTACTTTGCATATAAATCATAGATCTACCCATTTTATGTATCTTTTAGCCTTATTTCCCTTATTCATGAGGTTGTGCACGTAAAGTTGGAAACTTTACGTGGTAAATCAGCTTATTGGACTCAGATCTATCAATTGCATGTGTTGGATTCAAACAAAATCGAGTAAAAATCAGTTGCATGGTGGCAACTCGGCGAGTCGGGAACAACGACTCGGCGAGTTGGGCCGCGAGTTCCCGAGTCCTTCATTTTGATCAGTGTCGAGTGAATTCAGTGAGTTAGAGAGTGGACTCAGCGAGTTGAGGGTAGACTCAGTGATGGAGGGACTCGGCGAGTTGTTCATACGACTCGGCGAGTCCAAGGCAATCTTCTTGGGGATCAAGAACAACTCGTCGAGTCTGTTCATCCGACTCGGCGAGTCGGATGAAGATCATCTGAGTTCTTGGATCCAGAGGGTACTCGTCGAGTCGATGCCACACTCGACGAGTATCAGCGTGTAAGAGTTGAGCGGAGAGTCTAGGACTCGGCGAGTTGGGTATCCCGACTCGGCGAGTCAGCCCTGAGTAAGTTGACTTTGACCAAGGGTAAAAGAGTCATTTTACCCTGAGTGTAGTGTTAGTGATTGATCGAGTGTGTTTATGGATTTGTAGCCAAGGAGATTCAGGAGCAGCAGCCGTTAGCTTTCCGAGCCACACACTCATCCGCTAGCTTACGAGGTGAGTTTCCTCCCAGTAGGGACGGGTCTAAGGCCACAATGCCGGCCCGTTCAGTTAATAGTAGTTTCCGGACCTTGGTCCGATATAGTAGTTCATATGTTTGATGCCTTCGTGGTTCAGACATGTTTTATGTGCTATGTGTATATGTTTATGTTCCGGGCCACGGCCCGATGCAGTATGCAGTATAAATGGTTATGATATGCTATGCTATATGCAGCCAGTTCCGGACTTCGGTCCGATGCAGTCAGTTCCGGACTTCGGTCCGATGCAGTCAGTTCCGGACTTCGGTCCGATGCAGTCAGTTCCGGACTTCGGTCCGATGCAGTCAGTTCCGGACTTCGGTCCGATGCAGTCAGTTCCGGACTTCGGTCCGATGCAGGGGACAAGGTCCCAGTCAGTTCCGGACTTTGGTCCGATGCAGTTTCCGGGCTTCGGCCCGATGCAGAGGGCAAGGCCCAATATGTGTTTATGTGTTATTGTATGGTATGTGGTAATTTGGGGGAGCTCACTAAGCTTCGTGCTTACAGTTTCAGTTCTGGTTTCAGGTAGTTCCGCAAGCAAAGGGAGGAGCTCTGGATGACGGTATCGCACACACCACCGCCTCAGATTTAGCCTGGGATTGATTTAGATGTTTGATCTGATGTAGTATGATATAGTTTTTCCGCACAGTATTTTATTATGTTTGGGAATACATCACGTATGGTTTTATTATATGATACTCTGATTGCAGTTTTGATTATATTAAAAACAAAATTTTTGGGTCGTATTTTTGGGTCGTTTCAATGACATTGAGAGGGGAGTTATTATTGCTTATGAAGTGATTCAGATTTGTGATTCCGAAGTGGTTTTTTATCACAAGTTTGGATTTTACAAGTATTTTTGGGATATACATTTGGTGCTCAAATATGAGATTCCTTTGGAAGCTCTGGATTACAATATCAGACATCCTAGATTCCTGATTATAAGCGTATAAAAGAGTTGCAGATTTGTTGATCACTTATACATTCATTTCATCATTCGAGGTCTTGTTTGATAGTTGCTTATTTGGAACTTGAACCTGATTCATCTATTCCAAGCTTCAAAGGGGAGAATGTTGGGGTGCAAAGCTCTCCATGTAGTGATGACATGAAGGATTAACCCCTTTTATAACATGCGTGGGAATTCAAGGCATCAACAACCCCTTACATTATCTATTTTGCATTTTCTACATAATGATAGGCACCCACTGCCACCAATAGTGCAACCAAGGCACATGTTTCCATCAATATTGTTGCCAAGGCAACCGCTACCTCTAACTCTTTGCTCCTGATTTAATAGTTGGATCTGATACCTATTGCACTTTTACATAAGCTAGGATGTAGGTCACTTCCTAAGGTTATTTTCACAATACCTAAAGGAGTCGAGCATACACTTATTTTCCTCTTCTAACTAATCTATCAAATCTAATAACATCCCTTATCAAACATAACAACAATTTCCATATGGAATCCTTATCTCACATATCGATGATTTCCCTTATGAATCCCATATCGAGCATAGTAGTGATCTCCCCTACAAAATCCTTTATGTTGTATAATGGTGTTGTCTTTCTTACTTATTATATGTTTAAGTATGAAACAAAATGTGTTTACACACAAATTTTTTCATACTTGGTGGTTAATGAGATACCACAAACACACACACACACACACACACATATATATATATATATATATATATATATAATATTATTTTCTAGATATATACTACATCAAATATACAGTTTAAATCGAATGCATCCCTAATTGTAAGGAAGATATACGTATTCAAATTTAAATGGATTTTTCCAGAGAATTCTTATTTGAATCCAGTGAGTATTAATCACCTATAAATACAAAGGAGGAGACGTCAAACATGTTAGATTTGACACACTCAAAATAACTAAAATCTTATTTTATGATTCTCAATTATTCATTCCTACGATATTAACTTTATCATTATAGCGTATTCTCTGTTTCTGACTCGAGAGTATGGTTAATCAATATGATTCAACTGATGTCGAAGCCAAGATCAGAGCTACACTACAGCCTCATACTGCATCACAGATCCATGTATTCATCAATGTGAGTTACTTTTGTAATCATACACTTTTGAAATTTATGTGACAACGTGATGTTTGCCTATTATGAAGAAATGTATGATGATTTTATTGTTTACTTAACTTCTAATTTAGCATTGAAAATAGCCTATGATTTTCTGATCTAACGAATATTAATAATAGTTGAACTTTAGTTCCATTTTACTTTATGTACTTGGCCAATGATTTAGAAACTTGATATTATAATTTTCCAATGATGAATGGAAACTTTGATGCTATCCTTAACACACCAAACCAAAGAAAGATAATCTATATTTGATATTGAAGTTAATTTAAAACTAGATCAAGAAGTTGTTTGAGTTATTGTGCAAGAAACCCAAAGGATAATTGTATGATAAATCATACAATTAATTTTAGTATAATATGCATGTGTTAAACTTCTACCCAAAGTTGATGTTCAATATTTATGTAGCGCATTATAATATTGAAGATTCCATGATATTTAATTGTTTGTCTAGCCAAAGGAAAAATGATAATTAGGTACGGTGTTCGTATGACCTATCATTTTGGCGTTGATGATAGGTGTATTGATATGTTATCCCGAAAATTGATTGGATATCACTTTAAATATGGTAAGATTCTTGTACGAGAGAAACAAGTAAGCCTCGAGTCAATCTCTTTGCAAAATTTCCCATGTCCAAAGGGCGTGCAAAAATAGACTGCCTCAAAATGAAAGCATGACATGCAACGAAAGGTAAATTATAAATTTATGATTTATAAGTCTCTTAATCTTAATATCCCTAAAAATACACGATGGATTGATTGTCGCTCCATGGTGCATTTGTATTTTTATTACATGGACTCCATACAATCCGAGAGTTAGATTGGAATAAGAAAAACAATCAAATTTCAGAATGATGAAGGCTTAAACATAGAAGCGGTTGACCCACCTTCATTATTTTTTAGAAAGTGGTTATTGTTTACCTCTTAATGATTTTCTATACATATCAAGTATAATTTAAAACTTATTATTTGCATATAAATTAGAGAATCTTGGTTGTACTTTTACATTTGGATACAATGATGTAACTATGAGTTTCAATGCCATATTGTTGCCTATGGTTGTTTTGGGGGGAAATTTTATAAATTGTAACTCAACAACCATTTTATGAAATCTTTAATATCGTTTATAATTGATGAGAACTTCAATAAAAGATATTAAGAAGTGGAGACTTATTTATATTGCTTTTCCGGCAGGTATTTTGAATGGGATAAAGGTTATTGTTTTTTTTTTGCTCCATCACATAGTACATGAATTATAGAAATGTGTCATGTAGAATTTATGGAGAATGTTGAAATTAGTAGGAATGGTTTATTGAGTGATTTTGACCTCCGAGAATATGATGAAAAGGATCGTACATTTGAAGTGTCCATTATGCATAACACTTCAATATGAGATTCAAGTCAATATATATTGCCTCGTGAAAAAGACTTTTTAAAATAAAGGGGAAAATGAATCACCTCAAAATGAACCTACTCAATATATTCACATTGAACCATATAAAACTTGGTAGCCTATATGAAGTGGCTGACCCATAATTCTTTATAATTACATGAGAGAAATTTTGAGATAGGGAAGGAAATGACCCTTTCGCCGATAGTGATGTCATCACTTGTGATCAATCAACTAAGTGGAATGAATATGTGATTGAAGCACTTAATTTGATTTAAAAGAATAATGTTTGGGAACTTGCCAAATTACTAGGGGTTTCAAACCCGCAGGATGCAAGAAAAACTTTAAGACAAAATTAAACCCCCACTTATTAACATTGAACGACATAAAGCTCGATTGGTGGCTAATGAGTATTCAAAAATGAAGGTATTTATTACCAATAAATGTTTTTCACTTGTTTCTCATAATGACTTTATTATGATCATAATGGTCCTTGTAGCTCATTTTGATTTAGAACTACATCAAGTAGATGTCAAAAAAATCTTAACTGGTATATAAACAAAGATGTTTACATTACCCAAACAAAAGGTTTTATTTCTAACAATTAAGAACTTCGTATGTGTAAACGCAAGGTGTATATATATATATATATATATATATATATATATATATATATATATATATATATATATATATATAGGCTAAATGATGCTTCGTGTCAATGCTATCTAACGTTCAAAAAAATGATGAACAGTTACAAATTCATTAATAGCCATGTAGAGAAATGTATATACATCAAGATCATTGGGATGAAATTTATCATGCTTGTATAATACATAGAGGTGATTCTCTTAGCAAGTAATCACATTGATATGTTGCATGAATCAAAACACTTGCTACCATATCGCCTCAATTGAAAAGATATTGACGAAGCCTTGTATGTTATAGGAATATACATACATAGAGATAGATACAAAGGAATTTAGTATTATCCTAAAAGGGATATATCGATTTTGTAGTAATTCGATATAACATAAAACAATGCTTCCCTTTAGTTTCTTCCATAGTTAAGGAAGACGTTTTCTTCTTATTTCAAGCCTGAAAACAGAGGTATAATAAGATTAAATAAAGTTTATCATATATGAGTTGATAGTTTGAAGCATAAGTATGCACACGTTTGTACTTGTCTGAATGTTCCTTATGTTACTGGCATGCTAAGTCGTTATCAATCAAATCACAATCTAGATCACTAGAAAGCTAACAAGAAAGGTTTTGGATATATACATGGTACTAATAATTACAAACATGTTTAAAAAGGAAGTGATTTGATATCTAACTCCAAGTTTTAAAAATGCAAAGATAAATAGTCATTATTGGGATACATCTTTATGCAATCAGTTGACTAATATCTTGGAAAAGTCATAAGTAAAAATTTGTGACTATACAAAATATGATAGCAAAATATGTTGTCATATATAATTCAAGTTTCCAGGGAATTTTATTGAGAAATTTAATCACAAGACTCGTAATTGTAAACTCCATTTTAGGCCGTTAAAATAATGTTTGTTGCTATAACTCTGCCTCTATAATATTTTCCACTAGTAATAATTAAAGTGGTGTAGGGGTTTATTGTAACGGCCAAAAATTTGAGTATTTAACTATACTCTATTTTAGTGTAGATGTTGAAGTAGATTTCTATTTTAAGAATGATAACTTACATTAGAGTGACAGTTGCAAACAGAAGAAACGTGTTGTGATCATGCAAGGATGCAACATGAAAGGTCAAAGAATGTACTAAAAATTTAAGGTTGCGTCGCAAGTATGGGTAAATATAGCGGCACGAGTATGAATGTGAGTCAAGGGGACACATGGATCAGGTTGTGACATGTGTTGACACATTTTGGTAGACGTCAACACGAAGCAAGGTCACAACATGACCCGGAATATGTCGTGATACAAAAGCATGAGGATTAGCAAGTACACAAAGGGTTAAAGGGCTTCTTTGATGGTTTCTTTGGCAAATCTTAAGGCCATTTTGCGAGGGTACAATTGTGTAACGTGATAGGGTATTCTCTTGACCCAATAGTACGTGATTGTGTTTATGTAGCATTAATTGTGTGGGGTTCTTAGATGTAACACCTGGTTCTAGTAATAAGTATTATTTACGAGATATGAATCTTTCTAGATGAGTAGATGTTAAATGTGAATTGATCATTTTGAGCATTCTCATGGAGTAATTGGGTTCAATGGAGCACTTGGGGTTCATGAAGCATGTGACAAAGGAACAAATTTTCTGAGAAAGGAATAGATCATCCGAAAAAGGAACGGATCAAGTGAAAAAGGAACATAACTTCCAAAAGGTGGTTTGAAGCAACTTGGAGCAACATGGAGCAACATGGTCTAACATCTTGAGCCATGAAGATGTTGAGTAGACCTGGCAATTCGTGTCTACGTGTCGTGTATTCGTGTCAGACATGAATTTACACGACACGAATTTGTTAAACACGAACACGACACGAAGTATAAAACGTGTTTGGGGTATCAAACACGAACACAACATGTAAAAAATTCGTGTGACATGTGACACGACACGAATAGACACGTTTTTTAGCTGTGTTACACGAAAACACGAAAAACACGAATAGACACGTTTTTATTGGCTTTTTAAAGCTAGGGCTATAAACTAATTATTGACTTTTACGAAATTGGTCCCTAATATATTATAAATATAAAATTTAACCCTAAAGTATATATTAGTATCTATGTGTTTATACGTGTCACGTGTCAACATGAATTTGTACCGTGTCTTATATGTGTCTAAACAGGTAAATTCGTGTTTGACACGTGTAAGACACGAAACATGAATTTAAAATATGTGTTAGACACGAATAAACAAGAAACACGAATTTCTAAAACACATACACGGAAAACTCGTATCGTGTTCGTGGCGTGCTAATCATGTCGTGTATCAAGTTGCCAGGTCTAATGTTGAGCCAAGGTGATGTTGAGCCATGAAGATGTTGAGCCAAGGTGATGTTGAGCGAAGGAGATGTTGAGCCAAGGAGATGTTGCGCCATATCTATGAGAAGTTGTGCCAAGAGGAAGATGTTGCACCATCTTGATGAGATGTTGCTCCATGGAGAAGATGTTGTGCCATCACAGACCATCTTGGTACATGATGCGCCATCTCAATTCCTTTGTTGTTCCACCATGATGGATGTTGGACCATTAGTGTTCATGATGCGACGCTTGTGCATCATGTTGCTCCACTATGGTCAAGGTGGTCCATCATGTGTGTTGCTGATGCTCATGGGTTGTATGACATGGAAGAATGTTCGAGCATGTTGGAATATGATTGGTTGTCACTATTCATGGGCCTATGGGCCAATGAGATTGGCCCATTAGGGTTTTAGGCATGATCCTTCAAGTATAAATAGGGATGCATGCTAGGTCATTTTGTATCTTGAATTCTAGAGTGTTAGGAGAATGTCTGTGAAAATTATACTTGTAACCTCTGTTTGAGTGCTCTAAAAAAAGAATACCCCCCTCGTACCTGTGGACATAGGTTACCTTGACCTAACCACGTAAATATTGTGTCTTGTGTGCTTTTGGTTTTGCTAGTTATCCTCTTTATTTCCTAACAAGTGGTATCAAAGTTGTGATTTGTATTCTTGTGATTGAAGATGTCTACTCACACGTTTGATTTAGAGAAGTTCAATGGTTCAAATGACTTCACTTTATAGAAGGTGAAGATGAGGGTTCTTCTAGTTCAACAAGGATGTGCTGCGACACTGGAAGGAGAGGCGAAATTTCCAAAGGTCATGGCGGCTGGCAAGAAGGTGGAGATTTTGACAAAGGCACATAATGATATTCTGGTGAGATTAACAGATGAAGTAATGAGGTAGGTCATGGATCAAACAATTGCTTCTGGGCTTTGGGATTAACGTTGTGACAAGTACCAGAACAACTCACTGACGAACAGGTTGTATCAGAAGCAAAGGTTATACACTCTCAAATTGTCTGAAAGTACCCAAGCGAAAAATCATCTGGATAACTTCACTTGCATCATATTGATCTACAAGGGGTTGATGTGAAGATTGAAGATGAAGATGAATATCAGGCGCTAATCCTCTTATGTTCTCTTCCGATCTCATATGAGAATTTCGTTGATACCATGCTCTATGGTAGGCCAATGATCACTGTGAATAATGTGAAGGACCCTCTGATGTCCAAACAACTGAAAATAAAAGTTTCAGTTGGAGAGGAGGTGAGCAGTTCCAGTTTGTTTGTAGGCAGAGAAAGGACATAAGATAGGAAAAGGGAAATAGAGGAAGATCACGTTCTAAATTTAAGTCTAAACGTTCATCGAATGTGAAAAGTTATATCTGCAAGGAGAAGGGGCACTTCAAGAGAAATTGTCCACAGTTAAAGAATAAGTTCAAGAGTGAATCAAGTCGCAATAACACTGCTGATGTAGTTCAAGAAAGTTCTGATAAAGTTGATGATGGTGATGTACCGACTGTTAGTACATCTAGTAGTGTAGATGCTTGGGTCATGGATTCTGGAGTATCCTATCACATGACGTATAATCATGACTGGTTCGACTCTTTCAAAGAGTGGGATGGCACAGTTAAGATGGGTGAAGATTGGTTGAGCAGTATCAAGGGTAGTAGCATGGTACAAATCAAGATACATGACGACATGGTCAAGAAGTTAGATTGTTGGTACGTTCTGAAACTTCGAAAGAATTTAATCTCTCTTGGAACATTTCCTAAGAATGGGATGAGGTATGCTAGTGAAGGTGGTTGGGTCAAAGTGACCAAAGGTTCTCAAGTTATAATGAAAAGGAAGATGAATCATGGAGGGATATATATATATATATATATATATATATATATATATATATATATATATATATATCCTAGATGGTCATACGGTTATAGAAACGGTGGCTATCTCTCATTCCTTGAATGAAAGCGATGACAAGACAAAGTTGTGGCATCGTAGGTTGGGGCACATGAGTGAGAAGGGCATGTCAGTTCTAAGTAAACAATGATTGCTTGGTGGAGAGGTTGTTGGGACTATAAAATTTTGTGAAGCTTGTGTCAAGGGAAAGCCTCGCAGAGTGATGTTCGGTACTGGTCAATACATAAGCAAGGAAATCCTGGAATATGTTCACCCGGGTCTATGGGATCCTACACAAGTGAAGTCTAAAGGAGGATGCTCATATTTTGTGACGTTAATTGATGATTATTCAAGGAAGGTTTGGTTTTACTTTCTGAAGACCAAAGATGAGGTGTTTCGGAAGTTTAAGGAATGGAAGACCATGGTTGGGAAAAATACTAGAAAAGAGGTCAATACTCTAGGGACAGACAATGGGTTAGAGTTTTGTAATGCTCCATTTGATAACTTTTACAAGTTAGAAGGTATAGTGAAGAACCACACTATACAACACACACCACACCAAAATTGTGTGGCAGAACGAATGAACCAAACACTCATGCAATGTGCAAGGTGTATGCATATATTTGCTAACTTATCTAAGCAATTCTGGGCAGAAGCAGTGAACATTGCTTGCTATCTGGTGAACAGATCACCATCAACTGCTATTGACTTGAAGAATCTTGAAGAGGTATGGCTTAGGAAACCCTCTGACTATTGTGGTTTATGAATATTTGGATTCCCCATATATGCTCATGTGAATGATGGTAAACTTGAGCCAAGGGCAATGAAGTGCATATTTCTAGGATATGTGAAAAGAGTAATAGGTTATCTAATGTGGTGTATAGAAGGAGGAAATCCTAAATTTATCATGAGAAAAGATAAACTTTAATGAATATGCCATGTGTAACTAGGAGGAGGTGATACAAGTTAAACATGGAACACAAATCATGGTGTTAGCCAGAAGGTGGAGTTTGCAGCTTAAACTCTAGATTTGTGATAGGTGATGAAGAGCAAGGCAGTAGTGAACAAACCGGACAAGATGAAACCCGTGAGCAACCCATGGGATCTTCGTCCAGTAGTGATTCCGGGAAGGATGATGGGAAAGACTCTATACCAGTCAGGAGAAAAAAGAGGGTTACTCGACATCCTGCTAGATATGCGGGATGTGTCAATTCTGGTGACCTTGAATTTATTGCTTTTTTTCTTTAGGAACTGGAGAATACATTGACACTGAGGAGCCTCAATCATATAAAGAGGCAGTGGTGACTGGCGAGTAATGAAGCAACAAATTGGTTGATGGCCATGAATGAAGAAATGAAATAATTAGAAAAGAATGAAACATGAGATCTGGTTCTATTACCAAAGGGAGCAAAACTAGTGGGATGCAAATGGATCTTTAAAAAGAAGGAAAGGATAACATGAGTTGAACCAACTAGGTTCAAAGCAAGGTTGGTGGCGAAAGGGTTTTCTCATAAAGAAGGAATTAATTATCACGAGGTGTTCTCACCGGTCGTGAAGCACATGTCAATTCAGGTTCTTTTGGCCATGGTGAGTGCTTTTGATCTGGAGCATGAACAACTTGATGTGAAAACTACATTTCTTCATGGGAACTTAGAAGATATATTTATGTCCCATCCAGAAGAGTTCCTTGATTCTAAGAAGGATCATGTATGTTTGCTAAAGAAATCTTTGTGTGGTTTGAAGCAGTCTCCAAGAAAATGATACAAGAGATTTGATTCATTCATGATCTCGCATGACTACACTCAGAACCAGTTTGATAATTGTGTATACTCAAAGGAATTGTTACTAGATTCCTACATATATGCTGCTATATATTGATGATATGATCATCGCAACTAAGGACATGGTTGGAATAAATGACTTTAAGGTGACCCTAAAGAATGAGTTTGAGATGAAGGATTTGGGAGCAACAAAGAAGATATTGGGGATGGAGATTAACGGAGATAGAAGAGCAGTATGGTTGTGTATTTCTCAACAAAAGTACATTAAGAAAGTTTTGTAGTATTTCAAGTGTGATCAGTCCAAACCAGTTGGAACTCCTTTGGTGGCTCACTTTAAACTTGGTCTAGATACTATGCGTACAACTAATGAAGAAAGGAAGTACATGATCATGGTTCCTTACTCTAGTGTTGTTGGAAGTCTAATATATGCAATAGTTAGTAGTAGACCTGATTTGGCTCATTCAGTTTGTGTGGTAAGCAGGTTTATGAGTAATTTAGGGAAGGCTCATTGGAAAGCTTTCAATTGGATCATGCGATACTTGAAGGGAACGACAAATGTTTGCTCTGTTTATGGAGCTAATAGGAAGACTAACTTGGTTGGATATTCTAACTCGGATCATGGAGGTGATTTGTTGAATCACAAGTCAAAAACATGCTATATTTTCACTTTATACGTATGTGCCATCAGTTTGAAGTCAGCATTACAAGATATTGTTGCTTTGTCTATAACTGAATCTGAGTACATGTCTTTAACCGAAGGAATAAATGAGGAGATATGGTTACATGGGCTTATTCAGAGTCTTAGTATGAAGGTGGAGAAGCCAACATTATATTGTGACAGTTAGAGCGTGTTGAATCATGCAAATAATCCTATGTATCATGAAAAGACAAAACATATTGATGTTAGATTGAATTTCATTCGTGACATTCTGAAAATAGATAGGTTCTCAATTCTGAAGATTGATACCAAGGTGAATCCAGCATACATGTTAACGAAGTCTTTATCCACAAAGAATTTCAAGCTTTTCTTGGACTTAGTTGATGTTCGCATGAGGTAAGCCCCTTCATGGCTTGATTGCAGGAAGGGAGAGGAAGTTCTTATTCGAGGTGGAGTTTAGATGATGCTCAAATCAAGGTGGAGATTGTTAAATGTAACTTGAGAATTTGGAGCATTCTTCTCGAGTAATTGGGTTAAATGGAGCACTTAGAACTCAATGGAGCACTTGGGATTCATGGAGCATGTGACAAAGGAACAAATCTTCTGAGAAAGGAATGGATCATCAGACAAAGGAACGGATCAAGTGACAAAGGAATAAATCTTCCAAAAGGTGGTTTGGAGCAACTTAGAGCAACATGGAGTAACATGGTCCAACATGTTAAGCCAAGGTGATATTAAGCCAAGGTATTGAGCCATGAGGATGTTGAGCCAATGTGACGTTGAGCCAAGGAGATGTTGTGCCACATCTATGAGAAGTTGCGCCAAGAGGAGGATGTTGCGCCATCTTGATGAGATGTAGCGCCATCATGGACCAACTTGGTACATTTGTTGTATCATGTCGATCCACATATTCTTAAAGATGATCATGCTTAAGAAATACACCACGTTTTGCTGCCATGATGGATGTTGGACCATTAGTGCTCAAGATGCACCATCTACGCATCATGTTGCTCTATTATGGTTAAGTTGGTCCATCATATGTGTTGTTGATGCTCATGGGTTTTATAACATGGAAGAATGTTCTAGAAGATGCTACGGGGCATAATATGTTTGGTTATCACCATTCACGGGCCTATGGGCCAATGGGCTTGGCCCATTAGGGTTTTAGGTCTGATCTCTCAAGTATAAATAAGGATGAATACTAGGTCATTTTTTATATTAAATTCTAAAGTGTTAGGCAAATCTATGTGAAATGGTACTTGAAACCTCTACTTGAGAGCTTTTAAATAAAGAATACTCCCCTCCTGCTCGTGGACATAGGTCATCTTGACCGAACCACGTAAATACTGTGTCTTGTGTGCTTTTTGTTTTGCTAGTTATTCGCATTACTTCCTAATAGTGGATAAAATAGAGATTGGAATTAATTCAAATTTAGAAATTCTATTTATCAAAAGATAGTTAAGAAGTGTCCTAGAACTGATAGAGGATTTTGTGGATATAAAGATCGTCAAAAACGGAGTTCGTATGAGAAAGTTATGCCTGTTTGAAGTTTAGATGAAAGTACGATGATATTTTGAGACAAGTCAACGGAAGTCAAGTCAACGACCAACTTTTGAACATCATAACGTGAGAAGTGTTGAGTCACCGGAATATTGTAGATTCATACATGTCAAAAAAGGATTCTATTGACCCTCACAACATGAGGTATGCATGCTCACGACCTGAGATGGGTCAGATCAGCAAGACACGTCGCAAGAGAGAACAAAACATGTCGAGATTAGAGTGCGTTAGATCCTCATGATGTGAGACCTAAGTGGGATCAGATATGTTGCTCGAGAGTCGTGTGGTGAAGATTTTTATAGTAGATTTATACCGTTATATGGGTAATACAAGCTCTGAGTTATGGGATACATCGAGGTATATTTTACCCGTTAAATTGTAATTACGATGTATGATTATTATTTAGATTTGATAGACCTGAGTATATTACGGGTTTTCGTAATATGGTGCTGTTACAAACCTGCTTCTAAGATTTTGAGTAAATCTTATGATTATGGATTTATACCGAACTATCAGGGTTATACATCCTAATATTTGAGAGTTTCCCATTATGAGAGATTTAGCTAACAGCTTACGGGTTAAGCCTATTATGATTATATTATAAGATTCGATTATTAATATGATAACTGGTTATAGAGTATACCTAGTGGCGAGTTGAGACATGTTATAAGGAATTTGTTTTGTGATGGCTAGGTATTACAATGTGACGAGCTGATAGGCTGTGAAGGATGGAAACCAAAACTGGAATTAGTTTACCGACTGACCAAGTGAGTAACACTACTCTAATATCTATTGATATGTTATCTGTGATATATATATATATATATATATATATATATATATATATATATATATATATATATATATATATATATGTATGTATATCATATGAGTTATATAATTAATTATTATTGAGTAATTGAATAATGTTTGGGAGATTGATTATTTTGAGAAATTAATATTTTATTGAAAGATTGATTCTAATTGAGAGATGGATTATTAATTAAAAAATAATTTATAAATGAGATAGATATGTGATGTGATGGATTATAACTGAGAAATAGATCATATTGAAAGATAGATCATTTATGGGTAATCATTTGTATTGATATATGAATTAAATTGAGTTCTGAATAATTGATTATTATTGAAAAACTGATTTTTACTGAGATATAGATTTTATCGAGGTACATTATAATTGAGATAGATGTGATTGAGAAACTGATTATGATTAAGAAAGATATAGATTATTTTAGAGAAACTGATTGTGATTGAGTGGGAGAGATCTGGGTACACACACACACACACACAGAGAGAGAGAGAGAGAGAGTGTGTGTGTGTGTGTGTGTGTGTGTGTGTTTCCCATCAAGAGAAATAGATATTAATAAGGAGAGAGTGATGAACATTAATAGAGTTAAATTATGATTGAGAAAGATCTTGATAGAGAGAATGATCATGATTTAGATAAATTATGATTCAAAGATTTATTCTGAATGAGATATTGAGAAATTGAAAATGAGAGAGAGGGAGAGAGAGAGAGAGAGAGAGAGAGAGAGAGAGAGAGATTATTATAGATAGAGATCACTCACAAAGAGAGAAGGAGAAATATAGAGAGAGATCATTGATGAGGAATAGACCATAATAAAGAAGAAACAAATTATTATTAGAGTTGCTAAAAGAATATGAGAATACTATTAACTATCATAATTTAGTTGTTACCCATTAGTGATGATTATTTGATTTCGATATATGTGATGTATATGATTATATTATTGTAGTTATTATTCACTAAGCCGTGAGGCTTATGTTTATGTGATGATCTATTTTGCAGCTAGTTTATTTGTGACGCCCGACTCAATCCTGTACTTGTGGCCAGTACGATCCTCATGAAAACTTCTTGTATGCTAGTTTGCCAATGTACACAAAAATAAATAATGTAATTTTTTAATGAAAAATGAAATTTTTGGGGTGTAACGGGTATGAAATCTTGGGCGTTACAAGTTGGTATCAGACCCGTAGTTTAAGTGAATTAGGTTCTTTTAGTAGATTCCTAATCTTAAACCATAGAGTAGAAATGATAATTGATTTGATCTGATAACTATGAGTTAGATAAATTATTTGATATTTAGATATGATAATTGAACAGATCTGATGAGCATGAGTTAGATAAATAAATTGATATCTAAGAAATTTGGAGATAATTAAATAAATGTAAATATATATTTTTCCCTACACATAATATTGTAGAGCATTGCGGATAGAGATTGCATAGCACAATTTCGAGATCCACAATGGAATATGTAGCGCAACGACTGGTGATATGTGGCACAATGATTTGAGATACTCGATGCAGTTGGATTGATAAATAGCAATGTGCTTGGCTAGTCACTATGTGAAGGGAGAATGTTCACGATGTGACCATAAGTAGGATGTTATAATTGATTTATAGAGATCACGACATAAAGAGAATAAGATAACGACGAGGCCACTAGATCTTCACGACCTATTCAGATCAAGTAACGTCGTGATTATTAGGGCGGGTAGATAAAGGTAGTGTACTTAAATTAGCCGTGATGCGAAGAGAGTATTCCATGACGTGGTAATTGTTAAAATGAGTTAAAATCCATATAGATATAAATTAAGTAGCATTAAGAGAATAAATGCCAAGAGTGTGTAAAATAAGAGAAAATGAATTAAAATAATAATATAAATCCTAAATAAAAATAACATGGGAAATTTGGATTAATATAAGAGATTATTAGATTAGAGAGATGATATTGAAAAAGATATGAGAGAGCAAGTGATGAGATAGAGTGCTAGATTGTGAGTAGGAGTGATGATACCACTCTGAGTTAAGATAATGTGATCGAGATTGATTAAAACAAGAAGATTGGATGAGTTATGATAAAAGAGAGAAAGATATAGATACAATGAGATTGAGTAAT